>NW_020172742.1:1440517-1443393 GCF_003031525.2 Neophocaena asiaeorientalis asiaeorientalis
CCCATACACTGTCTCTCCTCTTTTAAGAGAGAATCCTAATCTCATTAGGACCATTTATCAGAGGCCACGGTCACCGTGTTAAAGGGTAGGAACGTGGCTGTGCCCTCTCTTCCCTCTCATCTTCCCTGCAACCAAAGTAATGAAATCACCTGGGGCCTGTCCACAGGTCCTTCTTTTCTCCTCTGTTCACTCATGACCTTGGGTTCTTTCATTGCCTCTGGCTGCAGCACCAGCTAGTATTAAGACTTTGATCTTATTTAAGAGGATAGGAGAGTGATCAACCTGGCAGGACACTGTGGGGAGATCTGCTGATCTACCCTTCAGTGAAACTTGTGAAAAATGCAAAAACAAGCAAACAAACAACGACTGAAAGCCTCTGGAAATGGTTCTACAGGCAAACAACAAATGAAGAAACATCTATTCAAGAAAATCTATGAAAATTCGGTAAGAAAAGTGAGAGTCTGTGCAATTTGAACCAAGACTACTCCCTCCCTCCACCAGCACCCCCAAGCTCAAGGAGGCAGACTCCATTTCAGACTCCTGTAGCCCGAATATAGGGCTTCCTCTCCCACCAAGCTTCCAGCAGGAGGGCTTTCTTCCCAGGAGAAGCAGGGCATCAGTGTTTCTCCTCCTGCCCCCAGCTACCTGTTGCTGAGGCTAAGTCCCAAGTGAGTACGATAGAGAGGTGAGGGCTCCCCATTCCACCCAACCTTCACTTACACAATAGAAGTTCTGCCTTGGGCACAGCACCAGTGGGAATATTCGGGCCCCGCTCACCCTTACCCCACCTCATGAGGGGATGGTTCCTTGTGAGAAGAGGCGAGCTGAGAGGGCCTCAGGATGCTGCCTTTCTCTCCACAAAGCACTCAGCTCCTAGAATGTGGAGGTCACTCAGAAGCTTGCCATTGTCCTCACCCCCAGCTCCAGACCTCTACCTCAGAGATTCTGCCTGGGGGAAGAAGTAGGCTGCAAAACAGCTGCTACTCTCTTCCCAAAGGCATTGACCTCACTTTGCAACAGAGCTTGGAGAAGTTTAGGCCTAAGGGTGCTCTCAAGAACGGTGGAGTTTGTGGTGAGAGGCAACTGGGGGCAGGTTCACAGATTTAATGTAGATACAGCCCAGATTGTAGGCCAACTATTTTGGAAGAGATAACCAGAGAATAAGACAGCTGAGAGGAGCCCTCCTAGGGTCAAAACAAATACCAAACAATGACCTCAGTTTGACTGGATTGGTTTGTAGAAAAATTTATGACTGAGGACACTGTTAATATTTACAATAGCCAGGACATGGAAGCAACCTAAGTGTCCATCGACAGATGAATGGATAAAGATGTGGCACATATATACAATGGAATATCACTCAACCATAAAAAGAAATGAAATTGAGGTATTTGTAGTGAGATGGATGACATAGAGTCTGTCATATAGAGTGAAGTAAGTCAGAAAGAGAAAAACAAATACCATATGCTAACACATATATATGGAATCTAAAAAAAAAAAATGGTCATGAAGAACCTAGGGGCAAGACGGGAATAAAGACGCAGACCTACTAGAAAATGGACTTGAGGACACAGGGAGGGGGAAGGGTAAGCTGGGACAAAGTAAGAGAGTGGCATGAACATATATACACTGCCAAATGTAAAATAGATAGCTAGTGGGAAGCAGCCACACAGCACAGGGAGATCAGCTTGGTGCTTTGTGGCCACCTAGAGGGGTGGGATAGGGAGGGTGGGAGTGAGGGAGACACAAGAGGAAGGAGATATGGGGATATACGTATGCATATAGCTGATTCACTTTGTTATACAGCAGAAACTAACACACCACTGTAAAGCAGTTATACTCCAATAAAGATGTTTAAAAATAATAGAGCAAAACATGCAGCAATTAGTGGAGTTTAACAGCTGGATGTAGTCAGCAAAGAGAACCCTACCGAAACCACTGTCATCCCAGGTGATTGTGGGCATATGCAAAGCTGTTCGTCTCTGGGAAGTAACATCAGGCTTAACACGTATGTATGGGGGAAGGGAGGAAGGGGAACACAGATGTCACTGAAACAGTCCAGTCAGTTGTTAAACAAACACAGAAGCAAATAACAAATAAGCCTCACAGGGTAGGGACCAGTACCCAGAGTTGTTATAATATTTTATCTAAAATGTCCAGTTTCCAACCAAAAATAATTAGAAGACATGCAAAAAAACCAAAAAGTATGAAAAGAAAAAGTATGATGCAAAAACTGGAGGGAAATAAAAAGCAGACAACAGAAAATGCCTGTGAGAATGACCAGATGTCAAATTTAACAAATTTCAAAGTAGCTGTTACAAATATGTTCACAGCTAAAGGAAACCGTGATTAAAGAAGTAAAGTATGAGGACAATGTCAAATCAAATAGAGAATATCAATAAAGAGATACAAATTATAAATTAAAAAATTCTGGAATTAGGGCTTCCCTGGTGGCGTAGTGGTTGAGAGTACACCTGCCGATGCAGGGGACACGGGTTCGTTCCCCAGTCCGGGAAGATCCCACATGCCGCGGAGCAGCTAGGCCCATGAGCCATGGCCGCTGAGCCTGCGCGTCCAGAGCCTGTGCTCCGCAAGGGGAGAGGCCACAACAGTGAGAGGCCTGTGTACCACAAAAAAAAATTCTGGAATTAAAAAATACAGCAACTGGGGCTTCCCTGGTGGCACAGTGGTGGAGAGTCTGCCTGCCAATGCAGGGGACGCGGGTTCGTGCCCCGGTCTGGGAGGATCCCACATGTTGCGGAGCGGCTGGGCCCGTGAGCCATGGCCGCTGAGCCTGCGCGTCCAGAGCCTGCGCTCCACAACGGGAGAGGCCACGGCAGGGAGAGGCCCGCGTACCACAAAAAAAAAAAAAAAAA
>NW_020172742.1:1443619-1497208 GCF_003031525.2 Neophocaena asiaeorientalis asiaeorientalis
GGGGGGGAGGGCCCCCCACACAAAAAAAAAAAAAAAAAAAAAAAAATACAGCAACTGAAATTAAACATTTACTAGAGGGGCTCAATAGTAGATTTGAAATGGCTACAGAATTAGCAAACTTGAAGACAGATTGATAGAAATGATGATGAAAGCTGAAGAACCAAGAGACAAAAGAAGGAAGAAAAATGAACAAAGCCATAGAGAAATGTGGGATACCATTAAGTGTGTCAACATACGTGTAACAGGAGTAGTAGAAGGAGAAAAGAGAAAAATGAACAGAAAAAATATTTGAAGAAATAATGGCTGAAAACTTCCCAAATTTATTGAAGAAACAATAACCTACATATCTAGGAAGCTGAACAAATGCCAAGTAGGACAAATACAAGAAGATCTACATATAGACACATCACAGTAATAACGCTGAAAGTCAGAGACATGGAGACAATTTTGAAAGCATTAAGAGAAAAATAACTTATCACTTACAGGGAACCCAAATAAGATTAACATCTGACTTTTCAGTAGAAACAATGGAAGTCAGAAGACAGTGGAATGCCACATTCAGAGTGCTCCAAAAAATAACTGTCAAACAAGAATCTTAAATCTAGAAAAGCTGTCTTTCAAAAGTGAGGCAAAATAAGGATATCTTCAGATTAAAAAAAAATGTGTTATCTAGCAAATTTACCTTATAAGAAACACTAAAGGAAGTTTTTTCAGGTTGAAAGCAAGTAACCCTTATAGTAATTTGAATCCACAGAAAAAACAGAGAGCACTAATAAAGATAATTATGTAATCACAAAAGAGTATAAATGCATATTTTTTCTGTTTCTTCTCTTAAGTTATTTTAAAAGCAAGTTTAAAAAATATGTGTATAATATATGTATATAATGTATTGCTGGGCCTATAACACACAGAAATGTAATATATATATATATAATATGTTTGCAATTAGAGAACAAAGGAGATGAGAGAAAAGCTGTACTGGGCTAAGGAAATGGCTACAGATGGTAAAAATAATAATTATAACAATGTGCTGCTGCATTTATATAATTAACAGATGTATACCAATAATACCACAAAAATACAGAAAGGGGAATACAACTATATATGAGTAATATTTTCACATATTACTGGAATTAAGCTAATATAAATCTGAAGTTCATTCTCAGAGTTAGGATATATATGGTAGACCCTAGAGCAACCAGTAAAAAATAACTCAAAAATATAGTTAAACACAGTTTAAAAATCATTTAAAAATTAAAATACTACATTAGAAAATAATGCAAAAGAAAGTAGTAAAGAAGAAATAAAGGAACAAGAAACCATGACACATAGAAAACAAAAAAGGAAAATGTCAGGTAAAAATCCAACTATGTCAATAATAACATTAAATGTGAATGGATTAAACAATCCAATTAAAATACAGAGACTGTCAGACTAGATAAAATAAGAGGACCCAACTAAATGATGTCTATAGGAGACATCTTTAGATTCAAAGACACAATTAGAGCCTAAGTAAAACGATGGGGAAACTATATTATGCAAACTACAGCCACAGGAAATCTAGAGTGGCTATCCTAATATCAGACTACACAGGCTTTAACACAAAAAAATTACTAGAAATAAAGAGGTACATTTTATAATGACAAAAGGTTCAATCCATTAGGGAGATAAAACAATGATAAATATAATGCATCTAATAATAGAGCAGCAAAATACATGAAGCAAATAATGTCAGAAATGAAGGGAAAAAGAGATAATTCAAAAAAATAATAATTGGAGACCTCAACAGCCTACTTCCAATAAGGAACAGAACAACTAGACACAAGATCAACAAAGAAACAGAAATTTTAACATTATAAACCAATTACACCTAACATACATCTATAGAATGCACCACCCAACAACAAGAGGATACACATTCTTCTCAAGTGCACATGGAACATTCTCTAGGATATGCCATATTCTGGGCCATAAAGCAAACTTCAGGTAATTTAAAAGACTATAAATAATACAAAGTATTTTCTCCAATCACAATAGAATGAAACTACTGATTTCTCAATAGTAGGAAACTCAAAATTATGAAGAATTGAACAACGTCCTCCTAAATAACCAATGGTCAAAGAAAAGATCAAAAGGGACATCAGAAAATACTTTGAGATGAATGAAAATGAAGACACAACATACCAAAATGTATGAGATGCAGCTAAAGCAGTGCTTAGAAATTTATAGCTGTAAACGCCTGTATTAAGAAAAAGTAGAGCTCAAGTCAATAACTTAAACTTCCACTGTAAGTCACTGGAAAAAGGAAGAGCAAAATATACTTAAAGCAAGGAAGGAAATAATAAAGATCAGAGTAGAAATTAATGAAATAGAGAATAGATAAATTATAGAGAAGGTCAATTAAACCAAAGTCTGGTTCTTTAAAAAGATCAAACAAATTGACAAACCTTTAGCTACAATGACCAAGAAAAAAAGAGAAGACTCAAATCACTAGAATCAGAAATGAAAAAGGGACATTATGGCCAACCTTACAGAAAGAAAAAAGGATTATAAAGCAATATTGAGAACATCTGTATGCCGGTAAACTGAATAAGTTAGATGAAATGAACAAATTCCTACAAAGACACAAACTACTGAAACTAACTTAAGAAAAAATAGGAAATCTGTAGAGACCTATAACAAATAAAGAGATTGAAACAGTTAAAAAAAAAAAAGACCAAACTACCCACCCGCAAAGAAATGCCTAGGCCCAGACAGTTTTGCTGCTAAATTAGACCAAACATTTAAAGAATTAATAACTATTCTTCACAAACTCTTTCAAAAACTAGAAGAGGAGGAAATGCTTCCCAACTCATTTTATGAGGTCAGTATTAACCTTATACCCAAATCAGACAAAGATGTCACAAGAAAACTATAGACCAATATCTCATGAATATGTGTGCAAAAATCTTCAACAAAATACTAGAAAAGTGAATCCAGTAACATATAAAAAGAATTTTGTGCCACACCCAAGTGGAATTTATCCAAGGAATGCAAAATTGGTTTAACATCGCCCCCACCAACTAATGTAATATATCAATCAATAGAATAAAAAACCAAAAAAATCACATCATCATCTCAGTAGATGAAGAAAAAGCATTTGGCGAAAGCCAACATGATAAAAACACTCAGCAAACCAGGAAGAGAAGGGATCTTCTTCAACCTGATAAATGGCATCTATGACAAACCTACAACTAACGTCATACTTAACAGTGAAATACTGGATGCTTTCCCCCTCAGGTCAGGTGCAAGGCAAGGATGTCCATTCTCATCACCTGTAATCAACATTGTACTGGTGGTTCTAGCCAGGGCAATTGGGCAAAGAAAAGAAATAAAAAGCACCCAGGTTGGAAAAGAAGAAGTAAAACTATGTCTATTCACAGATGCTATGATCTTGTATATAGAAAATCATAAGGAACTCACTAAAAACTATTTGAATGAATGAACAAGTTCAGCAAGGTCGCAGGTTACAAGAACAATTATTAAGATCAATTGTATTTCTATACACTTGTAATGAACAATTCAACATGAAATTAGGTACACAATTCCATCTACATTAGCATCAAAAGAATAAAATACTGAGGAATAAATTTAACAAAAGAAGTGCAAAACTCATATTCTGAAAACTACAGATTATTGTTGAAAGAAATTAAATAAGATATAAAAAATTCGAAAACATCCTACGTTCATGGATCAGAGACATAGCACTTAAGATGACAATACTCCTAAATTGATGTACAAATCCAACACAGTCACCATCAGAACCCCAGCTGACTTCATTGTAGAAACTGATAAGCTGATTCTAAAATTCATATGGAATTGCAAAGCACCCAGTATAGCCAAAAAAATCTTGAAAAAGAAGAACAATCTTGAAAAAGAAGAACAAACACACTGCAGAGCAACAGTAATCAAGACAATATTGTACTGGCACAAGGATACGCATATGGATCAGTGGAATAGAATTGAACGTCCAGAAATAAACCTATACATCTATGGCCAGATGATTTTTTACAAGCGGGCCAAGATCATTCAATGGGGTAAAGAATAATATTTTCAATTTATGATGCTGGGACTGCATAGCCATACAGAAAGGAATGATCACACCATATACAAAAATTAACTCAAAATGAATCTAAATGGATTACCTAAACACAAAACCTAAAACTCTTAGATGAAAACAAAGGGTAAGCCTTCATAAACTTGAATATGGCAAAGGATTCTTAGATATAACACCAAAAACATGACCAACAAAAGAAAAAGTTGATGAATTGGATTTTATCGAAGTTAAAAACTTTTGCACTTCAAAGGACATCATCAAGAAAGCAAAAAGACAACCCACAGAATATGTGTCAAATCATATATCTCATAAGGGACTTATATCTAGAATATAGAAAGAGCTCTTGCAACTCAATAATAAAAACACAAATAGGGCTTCCCTGGTGGCTCAGTGGTTGAAAGTCCGCCTGCCGATGCGGGGGACGCGCGTTCGTGCCCCGGTCTGGGAGGATCCCACATGCCATGGAGCGGCTGGGCCCGTGAGCCATGGCCGCTGAGCCTGCGCATCCGGAGCCTGTGCTCCGCGATGCGAGAGGCCACAACAGTGAGAGGCCCGTGTACCACAAAAAAAAAACAAAAACAAAAAACCCACAAATAACCAAAGTTTTAACTGGGCAAAGGATCTGAAGAGACATTTCTCCAGCAAAGTTATACAAATGACCAATAAGCACAGGAAAAGATGCTCAGCATCATTAGTCATGAGAAAAATGCAAATCAAGGCCTCAAGGAGATACCACAGCACACCCATTAAGATGGTTATAATCAAAAAGTCAGATAATAACAAGTATTGACAAGGATGTGGAGAAACTGGAACCCCCATACACTGCTAGTAGTAATATAAAACGGTACGGGCACCTTGGAAAGCACTCTGGCAGTTCCTTAAATGACTAAACATAAAGCTACTGTATGACCCAGCAATTCCACTCCTAGGTATGTAACCAAGAGAAATGAAAACATATGGCTGCATATAAGTTGTATACAAATGTTTACAGCAGCAATATTCATAAAAGCCAAAAAGTGGAAACAACCCAAATGTCTATCGACTGACAAATGGATGAACAAAACACGGTCTGTCCACACAATGGGATAGTATTCAGCCATAGAAAGGAATGAATTCCAGATTCATGCTACAACAGGAATGCACCTTGAAAACATCATGCTAAGTGAAAGAAGCCATATACAAAGGCCACGTACGGCATGATTTCATTATATGAAATGTCTGGAATAGATAAACACATAGAGACAAAGTAGATTAGTGGTTGCTTAGGGTTGGGGAGAAACGTGGGAGGGAAAGGAGAGTAAGGGATGAGAGCTAAGGCCATGGGGGTCCTTTCTATGGTGATGAAAATGTTCAAAAGTAACATTTTTTTGAAAAAAAAAGTTCCAAAATTGACTGTGGTAATGATTGCACGTATCTGTGAATATATTAAACACCACTGAATTGTACACTTTAAATGGGTGAACTGTATGGTATGTGAATTATATCTCATTAAAATGGTTAAAATAAAAGAGGCAGTGAGATTCCTACCCAGGTTTCAGGCCTAAGCACGTGGTGCTGACCAGTTTACCATCCCTACACTAGCGGTGAGGAAATAATGACGTGACCACTGTTCTCGTTTTTCTATTGTCTTTATTTCTTACGGGGCAGAGTGGCAATCATTCAGGCAGAATTGGGCTTTCACGTGTAAACTGACTGAAATACCATTTTAATACCCTCAAAACCTTGCCTAATACATACAATATGGATGAATCTCTAAACATTATGCCGAGTGAAAGAAGACAGAGCAGAAAGACTCTCTTCACAATTCTATTTATATGAAGTTCTAGAACAGGCAACACTAATCTCTGGTGGAAAAAAATCACATCAGTGGCTGCTTCTTGGGCTTTTGGGGCAGGGACTGAGTGGGAGAGGGCATGAAGGAACATTCTGGGGTATTGGAAATGTTCTGTATCTTGAGAGGGGTTTGAGTTATACAAATTTTTTGCATTTATAAAAACTCATGGATGAAACACTTAAAATTTATGCATTTCAGTGTTGCAATTTTACTTTAAAAAAAGAACCATGAACAATACTGGCCCTTTTTAATGATTTGCTTGCTGAAGTGTCTGGGGGATACGTTCAGTGATGACTGAAACTTACTTTGAAATGTGTTAAAAATAAGATGGAGGGACTTCCCTGGTGGCGCAGTGGTTAGGAAGCCGTCTGCCAATGCAGGGGACATGGGTTCGAGCCCTAGTTCAGGAGAATCCCACATGCTGCGGAGCAACTAAGCCCGTGTGCCACAACTACTGAGTCTGCGCTCTAGACCCCGTGCGCCACAACAAGAGAAGCCACTGTGATGAGAAGCCCGCACACCGCAACGAACAGTAGCCCCCACTCGCCGCAACTAGAGAAAGCCTGTGCGTAGCAACGAAGACCCAATGCAGCCAAAAATAGATAGATAAATAAATTAATTAATTAATTAAAAACAAAATAAGATGGATTGACAGATGGGTAGACAGATACATGTAAAAGCAAATAAAGCAAAATGTTATCAATTGTAGAAACTAAGTGGTAGTTATATGGGTGTTCACTGTACAATTATCTTCAACTTTTCAGTGTGTTTGAAATTTTTTTATTAAAGAAGATACTGGGAACCAATATTTTAGAAACAAGTAAAAATCTTACCCTGATTTCTAGTCAATGCCTAGAACAATCTAATGAAAACTGTGGACCTCTTCTCAGAGGCACACGTTCCTACAGAAATAAAATTTTGCCTGTAATGGGCCTCCTAAAGCCCATTTATGGATACCTGATGTGTGCAAGGAGTTAACAGTTTAATGGTTTTCTAGATGTAGATGATGTGAAAGGAGTCAAGGGCAATTTGGCGAATTTGGGGAAAATATCAATGAAAGGATGATGGTGCTCATGTTAACTATATGAGCACGTTTCTGTTTCAGTGGTTTCAGTTTCAGTGGTTTCTTTGTCTGGCAGTCTGCTTCCTCATTTAGCATTGTATTAATAAAGTTGCTACTGACTGGCTGCCTTAATGTTTTCATTGTTTATTTCCGACAATCAAGGGTTCTTAGCCTAACCATCGTTTCTTCCTAAGTCTTGGAGACAGGGAAGGGCAAGCACAAATGGATTTTCCACACTCACACCCATGATGTGTTATAGACTCAAGACAGGGCAGCGGGCGTCAGTTAGGTGCAGAATCTGCTGAGACAGCAAAGGCAGGAGACTCTCAAACAACTGACTTGGTCCTCCAATTTGGTCACTCATTGGGTGAGCCATCGAATACAAAGACGTGGAGTTGTGGTGTTATGGCCTATTTGACCTTTGAAGGGCTGGGCTCCATTCATACAGGGTACTTTCAAGAGAGACGAAGATACCAATGGATCTCCTACATGAAATGTCTTAGAGGGAAGTAGGTAAGAAATCAGGCAGTTAGGCTGCCAATAAATAGTCACATCAATAAAATTCTTTGGACTCGGTTTCTTTATCAGGATCAGGAAAGATTTACACTGGATACACAGTCAATTAATGTTTCGTAGCCACCTAGTGGTCCCAAGCACTGTGCTAAGCTCTTTCATGTACGTCACCTCAGTTTAACCTAGACCACAATTCTCTTGCTGCTGCCATTCCCATTTTACAGATAAGGAGACCAAGGCCAGAGGTTATGTGGCTTATCAAAGATCACATGGCCATAAAGGTCTTGAGTCCAGTGCCCCCTTGACCATTCCTGCAGCTCAACATTTCTATGACTGTTTCAGCTGGAGTTGGCATGAATGTAAACATTTGACAATGCAATTAGTTTTTCTCCAGAGAACGTCCATGGTTCAGCACCCACACCAACACACAGGATACAGCGAGAGCCTTCCCTGAACTGGCTCTCCCGGGGAGGATCACTGTCCTTCCGGGACGATTCTTCCTACCTTTGTCATTCTCAGAAACCAGCAGCATGACAAAGAACAATAGGGGCAGTATCTCCCGGAGAAGCAGACACAAGGCTCTGATCTATCCCCTTCCAGGGACCTGTGTGCCTCTGCTCTGAGGGGTCGAGGCAGCATTTTCTGGGGGTTTTCTTGGTGCGGGTGAAGCCTGCCAGGTGTGTCCTGTGGCAGCAAGCCCCGTGCTATCTGGCCTTCCGTCTCCTCAGTCCTGATGCCCACGGCACCTTCCACCTCCAGTAAGGAGTTGTGGGGAAACACAGCAGGTGCAGGGTGACTGACAGTGACCTCAGCCCCCCAAAAGTGGGTCCCCCAGGAAGGCTGCAAGGCTCCTCAGAGGGCACCTGACCCACTTCCTCACAGACGTGTCTGCCTCCACCAGCAGCCTCCATAGGTCTCAATGCTGAAAAATCAGTCTAACTTGTTGGACAAGAGGTGTTTTCCACCAGTGGAAGAAGAGAGGCTGAGAGCGAGATCTAGAACAAGAGCTGCGCGCACGCGCACACACACACAAACACACGGGAATAAACAAGAAACAGATGGAGAGAACGAGAAGGGGGGCTGTTAAAAGTGATAGAAGAGGGTGGACTGGAGGTGGTAGGAAAGGAGAGGAAAGGAAGGACGTAGAAAAGCAAACCACTGCAAACAAGCAGAAGGTGGCAGCCTTCATATCTCAAAACAAAGGCTCTGCAGGACACTTTCCTCAGCTCAGGATGACTTCAGCCTCTGAGGATTCTGGCAGAGCTGAACACTGTGCCTAGATGTGCTTTCCTGCCCTGGGACCCAGGTCCGACCCATCAGCTCCCTCTCGGGCCACAGTGACTGGTTCTCGCCTCGGTGCGTGACTCAAGGCAATGCAGTGAGACTTCATCCCAGCAGCTTTCTTGGAACCATTCTGAAAAGGAAGCTCTCTTCCACTGGGACTTTGAGTAAAAGGAGGAGGAAAGCCTGGAGTTGCCAGAGACCACCACACAGGGAGATCCTACCTGAGGATGAAGCCAACACAGAGGGAAGCAGAACGGCAAGGTGGAGACACATTCCTGACAAGCTCTACTAAGCTCCTGGATCCAGCTATGCCTGAAGCCATGCCTACCTGGGACTTTCAAGTATATGATCTGAATCCCTTTTAGGCTTAAGTCAGTTTGAGTTGGAGGTTCTGTGGGTGGAAACTGAAATAGTCCCACTAGAATATGAAAACCCACCTATTAGTCTTGCCTCTTATGCCAACTCCCAGAAACCTCACCTGAGGAGATACCCAGTTCTCCTGACAAAAATGGTGGCCAACAGGGCCTGGGACTGTCCCACAAGACAAACACAAAGGCCAATAAGAGAACTGCTGAATAATGATTTTTTAAAAGTGAGACTATCACAGGGAGAAAGGAGGGCTGTGCTCAGTCAACATAGGGAGGTGTTGTGACTCTCAGGCCCTTGGCACCTGGGCTTGCATGGGCCCCTTCCTCCACTAGAAGAAATGTCAAAAATTATATCTCACAACTGCATTGTACAGAGATGAATATAATCCAGGCTCATATTCTCTTTTTTCTTATTATTAAAAAAATATTAAAACGTTTTCATGGGCCCTGAAAGCATCGTGGGCCCTGGGCACTGTGCCTGATCTGCCTAATGGAAATGCTGGCCCCAGGCCCGTATTATCCAGACTGCTTGCCTATACTGTCCAGGCTCCCTAGAGACAGACCTGATTTTATTTCCTTGTCTAGAGGGGTGGAAGGTCTGAGGAGTCCCTCAGACCCCGGCCGGCCTTTCTCTCTCTACGTGCTCACACTTCCCTGGGTCACCACCGTTTGGCCTCACCTTTGGGGTACCCACTGCATTGGGTCACCCCTGTAGCCTGGCATTGTCACTCTGCACGGTGCGGAGCTGCTCTCGACCTGTCAGGTGACAAGACCAGGAGCGCCTTGATGACCCACGTCTGGCTCATTGATGTGCCCCAGGTCCCAGCTCAGGCCGGGCGCAGAACAGACCCCCAACAGGGGAGGGACAGAGGACAAAGCCTGCTTCCTACTTAGGAAACTCTCGCCACTTAGGATTTGCACTCAGGCCAGGCAGGACACAGAAGGGAAGGAGGCAAGCCGTGTGGGGATGCAGTGGACTGGAGGTCTTTCTGGGTTGCTGTCTGCATCAGAGGATGACGTGCTGACTTGCAAAGCTGGATGGGTGGCGGTTACGTGGGTTGGCCCAGCAGGTGGGCAGGCATGAGTCAGCAGGAGAGGCCCCAGGTGAGTTCCTCACCCCGATTCCCCCTCACTCACCTTCATCACTGGTGTGAGGCTCGGTGCCATTGTCGTGGTCAACTTCGTCGATGGTCCCTGGCTCGCTGTGCGGGCTGTCGCTGCAAGGAAACATGGGGAGGGGACTCCTGGGGGGGGCTTTGTACCTCACGCTGCCCTCAGCCTCCCGCAGGCGCCGGCCTAGCCCACCTCTGCGCCTTGACCCAGATCAGGCCAGGCCCACTTCATCCCATTTTTTTCATCTGACCACCCGCAGACCTTCCTAACAGAAAACCACTCCCGGCCCCCTCACCCATTGGGAAGATTCCCTGAATACCATCCCCCAACTGACCCCAGCCCTGAAATTTGCTGGGCTGTCTTCTTGGTAAAGGCCGTCAGTGCCTAAGTATTCTGTAAGATCTAGAAGGCAGTAAAACACCGACGTTTTTCCTCAGAAGGACCTCAGGCCAGAGCAGAGGGAACTTTGGAAGTACTGAGAGTCATCCATCTGGCCTGGCTCCCTGCCTGTCTTGCAGCAGAGGTGACAAGCTCAGCAAGGTGGGTGAAGCTCCCAAGGAGTGGGTTCCTCGGGGCTGCCTCATGGTGCTGCGTGCAAAATCCACATCAGCCCAGGTGGCGAGCAGGCTGGCAACCATGATGGGCTTAGGGGTAGAGTGAGTCTAGGACCATCAAATTCTGTCATTAATGCACTGGGATAATTTCATCAGCTGCTGCCCCCTCACTGGATTGTAAGCTTCTTGAGGCCAGGGTTCATTCACATAGTGAGCCAATCAGTTTTTTTTTTTAATCAAACCATTGACTGAGTCTTAATCTATGCCAGGCATGGTGCTAGGTAAGAGGGATGCATTGATGGGTAACGTGGACACAAACCCTGCCCTCATGGGCTGAGAAACAGAAGTGCTACAAGTTGAAATGTGTTATATAGGCACAGATAAGCAGAGACAAGAACAGGAGAGCGGACCTACATAGGGTGTCAAGGAAGGCTTCTTGAAGGTGACATTTACAATACCATTTAAAGGAATATGGACTTTATTATGAAAAATTCTCCTGGATAAGTTCCAGACTCTGCACAATGGCTTAAGATCTTTTATAACCTGGCTCCTGCCGGCCTGTGGGGCCTCCTCCCTCACCATTCTCTCGTCACATGCAACACTGCAGGCATACAGAATGCTTTTCATTTTATTGCATGCTCCAGGCCTAGCACATTCTTTGCCCGCTCTCACCTGGCTGACCCAGTTCATCCTTCAGGCCTCAGTCAAGTCACCGTGTTTCCTCCAGGAAGCCTTTCTTGACCTCCCTACATTGGCTCCAGGGCCTCTACTCCTAGAACTGCTTCTTTCCTCCTCCCTGTCTCAGGGGTTACTCCTGGTCAGGTTACATCCCTACCCCTCAGCCCAGGGCCTGGCCCAGGACAGATGCTCAGTAACCATTTGGTGAATGAATGTTGTCCACTGTGATGAGACCCTCAACCAAATCCTCCTTTTTGGCTTTGAAAACTCCTCCAAAATTACCATGTAATTAGTAGTTTTCCTTTCTCATGGGGCACAAATGGGATTAAGAAAAGTGTGGTTATTGTATGTAGTGCTTTGGTAAGTATGCTAAGATCTGTACGTGCCTTCCCAGAGCACTAATTATATATATTGCAGCAAGAAAAGAAAACTGGTAATGGCTGCAAGAGCGATAAAGTTGAAAAGCTTCTCTTTGTCTAAAAAGTGTGCTTGCTGGTTGTAGGATTTCTGTTACAGATCAGGGACAGACTGGCTCCAGGTGCCTCAGATGAGATTAGAGAGCTGTGGCCCGGTGTTTCTATGCAGAGAAGTGTTGCAGAGAAACAAGGAGGCTGGAACGTTTCCCTTCTTTGAAGCCGCTGCCCAAATATGCCCACAGAACTAAAGCGAGGCAAGAGTCCAGGAACGCTCTGACAATCAAAAGACTAACTCCCCTGTAGGCATCTGGCTGAAAGCAGTGTGGGTAACCCCTGAACATACAGCTGTGTGTTGTCCTGGATTGGGAAGAAAGAAAGAGTAGGAGCCCTTTGGTTTTTGTCAGTTGGTGTTTTGAATTTTCTGTCTTCACAGAAATGTTCTATTTTCACCGTATTTTAAGGTCTTAGCCTGGGGAAGGTAGTCAGCCCTGAGTTTGATAAGATTCTAAAATATTTCTCCCAAAACCCAGTGTAGCACCAGGTACACAGAGGTGCCCAACTAGCACCTGTTGGCCTGGTGTGGAGCTCTCAAAGAAAGTGAACAAACTTTGCCAGGAACAGAGAACTCTAGATGGTAGGGGACAAGGGTGGGAAGTGTCATTCTCAGTTTAAGAGGTTGAGGTGGGGATTATCCACCCCCTGCGGCCTGAGATGGGCTTGCAGCTCACCTGGCCAATGACAGCATTACATACATCTCCTAATCGATGTGATTAGTTCACCAGACCCAAGCCTCAGGAGGAGACGTAATTCTTGGACTTGTGTTAAAACATTTGGGAAGGAGGAGCTCTTTTTCCACTGGGAATGGCGAGAGAACAGGCTCTAAACTGGTGTTACCAGATGCCTCTTTGAAACTACCAAGGGAGAGGCTGCCTGAGAATGAAGCCAATGTAGAAGAAAGCAGCCAGGGGCTGGGAATTGCAGGACTGAGTCCTGATAATAGTTGAACTCCTGGATCCAGCTATACCTAAAGCTATGATCCCAGACTTTATTTAGTTAAAACTAAATTCCCAATTGGCTTAAGCCTGTTTGAGTTGTATTTCCGTCCCTTATAAACCAAGACAGTCTTGACTGATGTACCTATCCCTCGTATAAGGCTGGAGCGAAGCTCAAATGAGAAAATATATATGGGAGTACAGACTAAAAAGCAGTAAGAAAATCAAAGGGTTTCTTACTGTTCTGGTTCAACAGTAACAACAACAACGATGATAATAATAATATCAAGAAGAATGGAATCTTACCAATATTCTTCCCCTCCAGCCATGCATTTTTCATACACAGGTCCCTCTAGCTCCCGGGGGCTGGGGAAGATGGCTTCATGGTGGATGATGATGGTTTTGATGACTTCGTTGACATGTGCCTGGCAGGACACAGGGTCTTGCCCATCGGGGATGTGCATGAGGGTGGGCCCGAAGCAGATGGCCAGGTTGTAGGGATCCATCATGTTCTCGTCACTATATTGCGAGAGGCTACAAGAAAGGAGTACCCACAAGTCACCAGGGAAAGGTGAATCTTCCCCCGTGGTTTCTTTCTCTTGGGGGCTCTACTCGTGTTCAGGAGGGTCCTATGTTCTAGGAACAGTTGTACCTACAAACCTCAGGACACCCCCTCCCAAAGGAGGCCAGGGCTGAGTCAAAGAGGGGGTCCCCCCCTTGGCTTGGCAACTCACTGGTTGAGGAAGGCGAAGAGGTATCTCATGACCACGATGACCACGCGGGGAAGGGTGATGAGGATTTGTTGGATCTGGTGCACCCTCTCAGCTGGGTTCTCCAGTTCTGTAACATAAAGGGACTTTTCAGGGCGCCTTTCATCAGCAGCGAGCCAAGTAGCTGACATTTGTGAGTCCCACCTGTGAGATCAGCCCATGTGGTTCAGGGGGAGGCAGGTTTTTTATTTTGTTTTAATTAATTAATTTATTTATTTATTGTTGGCTGTGTTGGGTCTTCGTTGCTGCACATGGGCTTTCTCTAGTTGCAGCAAGCAGGGGCTACTCTTGGTTGTGGTGTGCGGGCTTCTCATTGCGGTGGCTTCTCTTGTTGTGGAGCATGGGCTCTAGGCACGCGGACTTCAGTAGTTGTGGCACATGGGCTCAGTAGTTGTGGTGCACGGGCTTAGTTGCTCCGCGGCATCCGGGATCTTCCCAGACCAGTGATCAAACCGTGTCCCCTGCATTGGCAGGCAGATTCTTAACCACTGCACCACCAGGGAAGGCCAGGGGGAGGCAGTTTTACTCTCAGTTCCAGGGATGGAAATGTGACCCTGGCCTAGCCAATCAGAGCATCAAATTCCCCTAGCCACAGGGCTGGGCCCAGGAAGGGGTCCATGGCCTAATCAGAACAAATCAGGGTCGATCCTTGGGACTCAGCTGGAGAAACCTAGAGAGAAGTTCCCTCTTGAAAATGGGTAGAGGAGCAGCTGGGGGCTCCCAGGAAAGAAGATGGTGTCCGGGAGTGCAGTCGCCACAGAGCTGGAGGGGACAGATTCCTGAAGATGTCGTGTGAGGTCTGAGTCCAGCTGGGCCTTAACTTTTCAGATATATGAGCCACTACATTCCCTTTTACGGGTTAAGTCAGTGTAAGCTGAGTTTCTGTCACCTGTAGCCTATGAGTCCTGATGAACACAGGCAGGGACCAGGTTTTATTAGACTCTTTAAAAACACCAGCTGCAGCACAGGCCTGGCACAGAGTAGGTGCTCAGGAAATGAGCACTGAATAAATAACCACCTCCTGAGCTGTATATTGGTCAAAGAGCCTGGTGATTCCTGGGCTCTTGTCTCTGACCCCCATTTTCAGGTCAACCCTAGAGATACAGACATTTAATCAGTCAGGCCAGAGTTGGGGGCAGCAAATTGGGCTTGGTAAGGAGAAAAAAGTGCTTTGTGGGCTTTTCTCTGTAGAGAGAGAAAGCTCAGGCTAAGAGTGAGCTACCAAAGCTCCAATGATTATCTGCAGGGCTGATGCATAAACCCATGTCAGTTTCTTTTTCAGAGAAAAACATGTTTTTCTCACTCAGCCCCTCCTCTCTCCAGCCTCCAGATCCTGTCAGCATGTTCCTTTTAAAACACAGCTTTCCCCTTTCTCCTCTGTATCCAAGGCCCTTCATGATGCAGCTTCAACCACCCTTGCCTGCTTCATCTCCCAGCTGCCACCCCTTCTCCAAGTATCTGAAGATGATTGAGAGCCATGTTTCTCAGATGAAGTGGGCGTGCACCTCTGGGGCACTTACAAATATGTGGGGCATTCTCTGGGATTGTTGCAGTGACTGGAGGGTGCCACTGGCATTTGGGATCCAGGGGCCAAGGTGCTAAGGGTCCTGAATGTGTGGGACACACAACAAGGCACTGCTCTACCCGAAGTGCCAGTAGTGCCCCGCAGAAGAACTGTGCCAGGCCACCTTAGCCACCCCCCACCCCTCCACCCAAACACACAAAGGCTCTCCTGCTCCAGGTCTTTGCACACACTGGTGATCTCTCTTCTTCACCTGGCATGCTCCAGCCTACCTTCAAGGTCTGGCCCCTCACCAAGGCCTCCACACAGAGTGGAAGGCTCTGGCACACATATCGAGTCCACTGCCCCCCATACAGGCCCCTCCGTGTCCTCGGCCTCAGTCACACTGCCCTAGACCACCTCCACTACTGTTTATTGTTACTGTTTTCTTAAATACATTTCTTTAAAAAAGGAGACCTTGGGCTTCCCTGGTGGCACAGTGGTTGGGAGTCCACCTGCCGACTCAGGGCACACGGGTTCGTGCCCCGGTCCGGGAAGATCCCACATGCCGCGGAGCGGCTGGGCCCGTGAGCCATGGCCGCTGAGCCTGTGCGTCCGGAGCCTGTGCTCCACAACGGGAGAGGCCACAGCAGTGAGAGGCCCACGTACCGCAAAAGAAAAAAAAAAAAAGGAGACCATACCTCACTCTGTAAAGGAGAAACCAGGATCACTTGCCATAATTAGAATGTAACATAAAAAGAGATACAATGAAAGCAAAACAATGCTACCAAATTATAGGTAGACATTGTTTTATACAAAAGTTTCTGAGACTGGGGCCCTGCTCTCTCTGTTTAGCAGGGAGATTGACTTGTACGTTGGGGGCAGAGGGGCTGTCACTCCTTGATGTAACCAAGGCTTTGGGAGGGAACTGAGGAGGGACTTTTCCTCTCACACTGTTATTCAAGGTACACAATGCCATGACCTTGTACCAGGGGCCAAACACCTTGTCCGCTCAGGAACTGGTCTATTGGAGCTTCTGGAAATACTGGCTGAGCAGGTGACACGGGGCTCAGATAGGGATGGGCTTCTGTGGCCTGGGATTTCTGAGAGGTGGTCTGGAGCCTGAAGTGGATCAGGAAAGATGAGCAGGAAGTAGTGGGGGGCAGAAGAGTGGAGGAAGCGCCTTTCACACAAGACAAATAAGAGGGTTCAAGCCTCCCTAGGCTCTTGTCACCTCCTGGGGCACTTCCCTGGCTGCAAATATCCCTCAGAACATTGTGAGAAGCATCCCTAGTGAAACGGGGTGTGGGGCAACTTTTCTGTAACTCAAAGAGTTTATTTTTTTAAAAAAAGAGTTTATTCCAAAATACTAACATTCTAATATTCTAAAATTAAAAGTTTATTTAAAAAAATACTCCCAAAAGATTGCCGTGGATTTTGGCATCTTACAGTCAAGGTGCCTTTACTTCAGCCCCTAGATTGGGCTCCTGCCTTTATCCACAGAAATACTAGTCAAGAAGGACTCTCATGGCTAGTGATGTCAGAGGAAGCCCACAGTCAACTTATTTTCATCATTTCCCTGTTTGCCATATTGCTGACCTGACTCCCAAACCTTCCATGACTCCCTGTAACCCAAGGGGAAAAGCTCTGGAATCCTTGCAAGGCATTCAAGGCCTTCCCTTTCTTGCTCCATCGGACCCTTCCAGCATCTTACACCATGTACTGGCTGGGACACCCTCCTGCTGGTCCCATTGATCTGTGTGTCCCCAACCCTTCCTAGGATCCCTGAGTCCACTCCTCCCCAAAGACTCTACTCACATCATTCTCCCTCAGCTGTGATCTGAGAAACCAAGGCTCCCTCTGCCTCTTCTCTTCTGAGCTCCTCCTATACCCAGAGGTGTACCATGCCCATGAGTCCTTCTATTATAAACCATCTTGTTATTTCCACAACTAGGTTTTAAGTTCCATGAAGACAAGAGTCATATGGCTTCTTTCAAGGCACCTCTCCCCTGCAGCGATGAGCCTGGAGTGCAGCTTCAATAAAGATTGGTCAAGAAATTGATCATTCCACCTGGGAAATACTTACTAATAGTAGATATCAAATCTTGAAACCTTTCCTTAGGAAAGAGTGGGTTTTCCAGTCCTCGGAAATACAGTTTTAGAACGCCAGCGACTGAATTGATATCTCGTTCATTTTGATCATCCACAAGCGGGTCTTCACCTAAGGGGAAACAGGAGATGACGATTCAGCTCGGTAAAGGGGCAGGGTGTGTGCAGATGGCGGAAGAGGTGACCTGGCCCAGCCTGAACTGGAGGACAGATGTGACAGCCTCCGCCATACAGCATGCTTAGAGTGCTCCCTGCAGCGGATTCTGAAACTGCTCCAATCTCTAACAACGCTGTAGAATTAAAATAATGAACATCCGTCACCCTACACTTACACTCATCTTGCCATATTTGCTCTCCCTCCCTTTCTCTACTTGTATTTAATACTGCTCAATTATTTGAGAGTGTTTTGTAGACATTACAACACATCACTGCTAAATACTTCAACACATTCCTCCTCAGCATAAGGCTATTCCCCTACGTAACCGTGTATTACACCTAAGAAAATTAACAAGAGTTCCAAAACACCGTGTCACAGACTTTACCCAAACATTCCCCATTGTCCCACGTCTTTCATAGAATTTTTCAAACGCTAAGATCTAATCAGCGTTCACACAATTCATTCAGTTGTTATGCTTCGTTAGTCTTTGGAATGCAAAACAGACCCCAACATTTTTTATTGTTAGTTTGTTTTTCATAATATTGACTTTTATTGAAGAGTCCAGGCCAACTGCCTTGTAGAATTCCTCACGTTCAGGATCTGTTTGATTGCTTCCTCATGATTAGAGTCAGGTTAAATATTGTGGCCAAGAATACTATGTGGGTAATGCTTGATCACTGGGTTAAGGTGGTGGCCTCTGGATCTCTACACTGTAAAGGTATATTTTCTCCTTTGTAATAACAAGTGTAAAATATAAAATATTTTTGTAAACAATAAGTGATCTGTGTGCATGTCATCATGCTTAACATATTTTACCCAGTGCTTTGAGCATCCAATGATAACTTTTGCCCAAATCAATTATTACCCTGCGGTTCTAACAAAATGGTGATTTTCTGTCATTCCATCTACAATTATTAGGTGGCATTCTTCCCTAAAGAAGAGCTTTTTCCCTCCACCCTCCTATTTTTTAAAAAACATTTTATGGGCTTGTTTTTATAATTTTTAATTAAAGTGTTATAACCCGCTACATCACTATTCATTGGGGTGCTCAGATTGTCCCCAGATTTGGCCAGGGGGAGTGCTTTCTTATGTCCTTTGATGCGACCTCTATTGAGCACTTAATTGCTTTCTGGCATAAAAGATGTCCCTGAATCACCTGGTACTTTCCTTGACCTAGACCTGGAATAAAAAACTTCTCTAAGGAGCTTTGTTTGCTTTTTGCAGGGCATGGTATTTAGAAACCAAGATCTAGGTTCTAGGTGTGCTCATTGCTACAGGAGTGTCATAAAGAACATCTCGGCTCTTTCAGTACATAGAGCTAGAATATACATTTTTTTTTCACAAGTTCACACTGATATTTCTAATTCATGTTTAAGGTACAATGTTTTCTTTACCTTCATTTATTTTGTATTTTCATTTCATTTTTCTCACAGTGAAAATCTTGTTCTGAATAGTATTTATAATTGATATTTTAATGTATCTGCCTTATCCTACAATATACATAAAATAGTTTCAGATTTTTTTGTTTTTGTTTTTGGTTTTTTTTGCGGTACACGGGCCTCTCACTGTTGTGTCCTCTCCCGTTGCGGAGCACAGGCTCCGGACGTGCAGGCTCAGCAGCCATGGCTCACGGGCCCAGCCGCTCTGCGGCATGTGGGATCCTCCCGGACCGGGGCACGAACCCGTGTCCCCTGCATCGGCAGGCAGACCCTCACCCACTGCGCCACCAGGGAAGCCCTAGTTTCAGATTTTTAATAACCATATCACCACTAGCAATAAACCTACTACATAAAAATTAACGTTTATTTGCAGGGCTTTTTTTGTTTTTTAGGCCCTCAGAATGTATCCCACTAAAGACATATGATCAGAAGACAGAAAGTAGATTAGTGGTTGCCTAGGGATGGGGGCTGGGGTGTAAGCGGTATAGGGAGTGACTATAAATGGGTACAGGGTTCCTTTTAGGGATGGTGAGAATTTTCTGAAATTAGATTATGGTGATGATGTACAAATCTATAAATATACTAGAAACTACTAAAATATATACTTTAAAAAATGGATGAGCCTTATGGTATGTAATTCAGTAGAGCTTTTAAAAAAGCGTATGACCAGAGCACATGTTGAAAAGTTACTCTCTGTATGGTTGTCAGTCTGATATACAGCTTATTTGTTTCTATTTATATTCAATTTTAGGGATTTAATTTTTTTAGAAATGCTTTTTTTTAAAAGTATGCAATTTTGAAAATATAAAGCATCCACATGTTCCAGGAGTCCTAACGAGATAAAAAGTTGCTTGCAGAGAAGCCCTATTCTTATTCTTCTCTCCCTACACCTTACATTTAACCATTTTCATTAGTCTCTGGTTTGTCCTGCTAATCTTTCTTTCTGCAAAAATAAGCAAATACATATATACAATTTTTTTACCTTCCCTCATTTCTTACATAAAATGGAAGTAGCACACTCTGCTACTACATATACTTGTTTCTTCTCTAAACAGTAAATCCTAGAAATCCCTCCTTGTCAGTTCATACAGATCTTCCTCATTTTTTTTTTTTTATGGCCGCAAACGACTCTATTTCATGGATAGACCATAATGTAGTCAACCAGTCTCCTATGGATTGACATTCCCATCTTTTGCTGTTACGAATACTGCCACAACAAATAACCTTGTACCTGTGTTTCTTATTCATAGAGGTGTGTCTCTGTGGTAGGTTCCTAGAAGTGGGATTACTGGGTCAAAGGGCAAACAAACGTGTAGTTTCATCAGATAAAGCCAAATTCTCCTCTGGTGGGGCGGCACCATTTTCTCCTCCTCCCAGCAACATAGGGGAAGGCTGCTTTTCCATAGCCCTGCCCATGGAATGTCTTTTAAATTTTTGCCAATTGCACAGGGGAAAATATCTCAGGAGAGCAGCACTTTTCAGTTTAATGGGGGTTGCTGAGCTAGTTCACCACCAGGATTTCCACGGGGGACGTGAAAGGAAGCAGGCAGCAACCTGACACCTCCCTGAAGGTGCTGAGAGAGGTCTGCTCAGTGGGCTTCTCCTTCTCCTCCTGCCAGAACAGCCCAGAGCAATCTAAGTCTGGTAAGCAATGAAGAGCAGAACTGCGGGCTTCCCTGGTGGCGCAGTGGTTGGGAGTCCGCCTGCCGATGCAGGGGACGCGGGTTCGTGCCCCGTGCTCCGTGCCGGGAAGATCCCACATGCTGCGGAGCAGCTGGGCCCGTGAGCCATGGCCGCTGAGCCTGCGCGTCCGGAACCTGTGCTCCGCGACGGGAGAGGCCACAGCAGCGAGAGGCCCGTGTACCGCAAAAAAAAAAAAAGAGCAGAACTGCAAATTCATACTTGGATCTCTATACTATGCCTCTGTGGGAAGAGAATGTGTGTCACTGCCAGGGCCTCTGCTGGCCCCAACATGCTTTAGTGCAAATTAGAGAAAGACACCCCCCACACACACTTCCTGAACCAGGGCTTGTGGCTTCCAGGGCATGAGCCAGAGTTCAGCACATTCCTGTCCTCGTGGCTGAGTATTCTTGTGCATTGCCCAGCCTGAACGACTGTGTGTGGCAGCCCATGCATTGTGTTCCACAGGTCAACCTCCCAGATGTTCCCATAGGAGGAGATGAAAATGCTTCCCCACAGGGGTTGAATGTAAATGTCCCCAGCGATTCATGGCTGCTCTTTACTGGTACTGGCCACTTGCCAGATTCTGTTCCCTCAGATCACTGTCTCCGGAAAACTCATTCTAAGCAATCATCTGGGACCCACCAGCCTGCACTGAATCAATCTGGTTTTGCCTTACACACACACACACACACACACACACACACACACACACACACAGGCATAATGACTGATTGCTTAGAATGAGTTCCTCTAGGATTACCTTTTTTTCTCTAAATTAGTTTCTTCTTTAAATTTAACCTTCAGTTTTGAGTCACTTAGTTGCCTGTTGCATCAAATGATTCTTTGGTTTTACACGTTGCCTCCCAGTGATGCCAGATGGGATCAGTACAGCCCCAGGTGCCAGCTGCTAATGCCTATAAAATACCATCTTCCCCAAAGGAGAATCATTTAAGAGTTCTTTGGACTTTATCTTCAAAAGTAGCCAAAGAATTCAAGTGACAGGTTATCCCAGAAAATCTTTTGCAGTTAGTGAACTTAGGGTATCAGTAAGAATATTCAGAATACCACACACACAGTTTAGGTGATCTTGGTATAGTGGTGGGACAGCAGTGATTATAAAATGAAAGTAAATAACATGTACATGCTCTGTTGGGGGACACTAGAGGGAAACAAGTGTTCAGCCTAGAAAATCATTTCTCAGTGGATTTCCTATGAAGTCAATGTGTCTTGGGTTTAACTTTGAAACAAATTTAAAAACTGGGAAAAAAAAAAAAAAGGAAAATGCTTCCCCCACAAGACTTTCTCATGAGGAAGGAAGAGAGAAAACATTAAAAAAAAATATATATATATATATTGCCTATACTGATATAGCACTTTTCAAGTGAGAAGCACACTGGCATATGTGATCTCTCTTAATCCGCAAAACAGCACTGCATGGCACCAAGGGAGGCATGGTCCCAGCTCCACACCTCTCACCTGCAAGAAAGCTGAGGCCCCAACAAAAGAAACAACTTGCTCATGCAGTCAAAAACAGACACCAGCAGCTCCCAGGTCTCGTAATGCCTGGGAGATATTCCTTCTTCTACCTGTGGTTTTCAATTCTATCTGCTGCCTGTCTGCCTGCATGCCTATCTATCTATCTATCTATCATCTATCATCTTCCTTCCTTCCCTCCCTCTCTCCCTCCTTCCTTTACAGTAGAATCTCAACTTTTTTTTTTTTTCAAGAAAAAAGTTCCCATGGATGAGCAAAGCTGCCTTAGTTGAATTTAGAGAAAGGTGCCATCCCTACCTTCTCATCTTCCCTCCTTATCCCAGTAGCAGCCCTTGAAGCCCCTCTGAAGGACCGTAAGAGTTTGAAAACTGCGCTGTATTAAGCTGTTCCCCTAGTGCATCACATGTTACTCTTGTGGTCTCATGATCCAAAAGCACAAGGATTTTACTTCCTCCATATAAGCTCTCCTTGTTAAGTCTGGTTAACTTACTGACCACACACACACACACACACACACACACACACACACCATCCATTCTTGCTCTTCCTCCCAGAAGGCACTTCGTCCATAAAAGGAGCCATCCAAACAATCCTTCCTCCTAGCCCAGGCCTTCGGCTCTCTGCAAGGGTTGCCAATTTTGGCTTAGAAATGAATGGAATTCCAGAGTTCAAGATGAGCAGGATGGTGTATGTGAATGATGGCTTCCTCCAGGAGGAGAATTAGAGCTAAAATTCCAGGCCAGTCCAAGAGAAAGCTAGTTCCTATTTTGTTAGCTAGTTTCCCGGGGAGGGAGGCAGAATTATTACCAAACAGCCCTGCCTGCAGCCTGCTCCCAGCCAGGTCGCCCCAGCATTCCCTAAGGGCTGAAGGCAGGCTGCACCCAGGGCAGAGTGAACACACCGTGTGTGCTCACAGCTCTAGGGGAACGTGCTGCTGGATGGGGGCATGGCAGGAAGCCCACAGGTGGTCTCTCCAGGGCAGGTCTCTGCGGCCAGGATCCTCCCAGCCCCATCCCGAGGCTCCACAGCGTGACAACCCCTCCCTGTGTCTCCCGCTCACACCCCTCTTCCTGGGGTAGGAAACAGATCTGAGAAGGGCCACATCCAGAGTGTAGAATGTGTCAGCTCCTACATGCCATGATTTCAGCCCCAAATCCAAACCCTATGTTGATGTGAGCACAGTGAAAGGACCATTGACTCCCTTTCCAGCCACCTTTCCACACGAGGAGAGAACACAGGCAGCTCTCTCACCTTTTACATACCAAGAGGACAGGGGATTGGTTTGTGGGGAAAACAGAGAGGCAAAAAGCTAGCCTGGGAGACAACAGCAAACCACAGCTCTCTCCACAGCACAGCTGCTGATTCCTGCTTTTCCATGATGTTTTCTCCTTCATTTTGCCAGAAGATTACAGGACTATCTCAAAACTTGAGTGCTGAGTTTGAGATTTATTGACAGCAAAATATAATAAAAAAAATCATAATCCCTTGGGCTTCCCTGGTGGCGCAGTGGTTGAGAGTCCACCTGCCGATGCAGGGGACACAGGTTCCTGCCCCGGTCTGGGAAGATCCCACATGCCGCGGAGCGGCTGGGCCCGTGAGCCATGGCCACTGAGCCTGCGCATCCAGAGCCTGTGCTCCGCAACGGGAGAGGCCACAACAGTGAGAGGCCCGCGTACCGCAAAAAAAAAAAAAAAATCATAATCCCAACTAAAACCCTGGTTGACTCATGTCAGAGGAGAAGGAAAATACGTTTAGGAATAATAAGTCAAAAATGGATTTCTAACATGTAATTTTTCAGAAGCTTAACAAAAAGAGGTCCGTGCTCCTTTCAACAGGCTTCTGCACGGAGTGTAGGCAAGAGCTTCACCCAAAGAGAGAAAAAAAGGGGCTGAGGAGGAAAAGACCCATGTCTGTTTGAACAAGTGGCAAAGGACAGGCACCCTGCAGGGATTAGAGGGTTTAAAATTTTTAAAATAAAAGGAAGAAAGGAAAAACACACAATGTACTGGTTTGGAGAGAAAGTTCCATCACCAGTTAGAGCAGGTGGGCCGTGAGGAGTGGGCCCGGGCCGCTCACTGCCAGGGGCTGAGAAGAACACAGCAGCGAGCCAGGGAGAGAAAAGCCGGTTTCAGGAGATGGGGGAGGAGGTGCCCCGAGGGTCAGCCAGGTCAGGAACCCAAACCCAGGGCCGGTGGGTGGTGAATGTCAAGAAACAGAAAGTAATGCATGTGAAATCTGGGTACCAGCCAGCCCAGAAAAGCCAAAAAGGGTTTTTCTAAAAGAGACATCCCAGGAACTATTCTTTTAGAATAAGCCATGCTCCCGTGTAGGCTCCGGTGGAGCCGAAGGACGAAGCAGGCAAGAGAATGAGATTCATCCCGGAACGGGGGTGAGAGGGAGAGGGGCCAACTGCACACATGAGGCAACGAAAAAGCAGAAAACAATTTTTGCAGCTGAGGTTTGGGTCAGGTGATCTCTTTGCTCCAAGGAGCAGAGAAGTCTAATTTGCACAAATACCCCTCCAAGGCACCTGAGCAAGTAACAGAAGGTGCTGACCTTAGAAATCACATTCAGGAAGGAAAGAAAGCAGCGCTGCTGGGGTGGGGATTGGGCCTGGCTGCCTGGTACAGCAAGGTACTTACTTACAAGACACTGGCAAGTAAGAAAACACAACGGGGAGCGGTCACCGGGCCGGAGGCACCAGGCAGTTTACTCACGACATACAAGGAATTCTCTCTGATGGGGTGAGCCCAGGAGGATGGAACCAGCAAAGGGTCCAGACCATGGCTCTGTTCACTTACAATGAACACAGGGCAGCAGGGGTGTTAAGGAATTGGGGGAAATAAAGAAACCAAACCCTGGCTGGGCTGTCTGTCACTGCCAAGAGAAGCTCAGGGAAATGATGAATGACACTTCTATCAGGGATGCTGAGGGGAGGATACCTCTTGCTTTGTGGGCTTTGCACATGCTGTTCCCTTGGTCTGGAATGCCCTTTCCCTGCTTCCCCTGACTCTTACTCTTCCAGCCTCAGCTTAGGCATTTCCTCTTCCAGGAAGCCTTTCGAGGCTTTGCTATTCCTCCCTCTTCCACGCAAACTGGGCTAGGGGCTCCCATGCTACCCAGCGATTACTCCATGCTTGCGCTGACCGTGCTGTTTACTAAACCGGTTCTCTGCTAGCAGTGACTTGTCTGTTGTTCCTATCATATTGACAGGCCCTAGTCCATTACCCAGTGCAGTGCAGGGCTCAATGCAGGCTTGTTGAGAGGATGAATAAATGTGCAAGTAGGAGCTTGGAGCAGGGCAATTCTGGGGCTCCCTGGTTCTAAGTACCCAAGATCCTGGAGTGGACTCCAAACCCTAAGCTCTCCAGGACCCTCCTCATGGGCCACTGAGAGCCACATCCAGCCCAGTCCTGCTCTCCACACCCAGTTCCAAGCCAGAGTGCCTAGCGCTGCAAAGCTCTGTGCTGGGGGCTATGGTGGTGACTGCCTGGGGCTGACAGACTGCTTCCTCTGCCCTGGAGCTAGATCTCAGGACGGAAGCGGGAGGATAGGGTGACCGAAGGTGAGTCTGCTCAGGAGGCAGCCCCTCCAGGAAGCCTGGCAATAAGTCGGGAGAAGTCTAGGGCTGGAGCCCCGGGGAGAGGCTTGCTCAGAGCACAACCAACAAGGACAAACCATAACCTTCTAAGGCTATTAGGAGGATTACATAGAAGAATGGGTAAGAAAGTGCTTTGTAAATTGGGATGTGATGTATTGTGGGGAAATGGGTTTGGGATCCGGGTCCTCAGACCAAACTTAGTACCTAACTACTCAGAGAAAAATGTAGGAAATCAGAGCTGAGGAGTAACTACAGAGACAGGATGCTTCCAAACGCTGTGAAACTAGAGGTGCAGATATCGCTTAGGATGCCCCCACACTGGCTCTTCTTTCCTCCCTGGGATGGGCTTTGTTCAACAACCAGAGAGTGTGATGCTGGAAAATATTTCCTTGAACGGAAATGCACGGACTCTCAGTTTCACTGTAGCAGCAAGATATGTCCTAGTATAAAAAGGCAGAGGTTTAAGAAGAATTGAGCTCCTCCTGACCCTAGAAAGTCCTTACTTTGCTTGGAGACTGACACTGGCCATCTGTTCCCATCAGGGATCCTGAGGCCAAGGGAGGCTCAACCAAATAAGCCACATTCTGGTGGCCACTTCATTTCTGATAAGCTTTTATATCGAAGTGGGAACTAGGTAACCTCCCCAAGGGTTGGGGAGAATAGCTTTGCCAAAAACACTGCATAAAAAAGAATTAGGCAATTCTAAGCCACTCCATGTTATCTAGCTTCTTCCAACTTTTCTAAAACACAGCAGCCTTTACAGATTCACACAATAACTCCAAGACCCTCTTTCCCAGCAACCACTGTAGAGCCCACCAGAGAAAGTCACCCATGTGTGCTGGTAAATGTTCAACAGCTAGCTCTTTGGCGGCGAAAAGAAAAAGCTCAAAGGTCTTAGTGTTTGCCAATTTCTGTGGTGTAAATACTCCCACCTTGGCTGATTCCGAGCTACCAAGGTGAAGTCACTGAAGGTGAAGTTGGGAAGAGATGTTGATACAAGCTGCCCCAGCACCACTGGCTCTAAGACATGCGTTAACACCCAACCTGGCTTCCTCTGGACACAAGCTGGAGATGATCACTCCACACCTACCTCTCTCAAAGGAATTTTTGATGTCATTGACTTCAACCTGGGATCCTGGCACTCTGAAGATCCCTTGCTGCTGGAGTCCTAAAAGAAATAAACAAACAAAAAAAGAAAGAGAAAATGCCTTGAGCTCATCAGACCACTGGGAACACGGAAGACTCTCCCCACTGCTTGCCTCTTTCTCCCACCATCCTCTGTAACAGAGTCATTCCCAGTGACTGTCTCCTGGCAGAAGCCCCAAAGGAGCCTTTGCGATGAACTTCAGCTGGTCCAAATACTCAGTCACATTGTGCTTCATATGTCTAGGGTCTCTTGTTTGGGCTTGGAGGAAACAAGAAGTTTATATCAACACTGGACCAGTGAATGACTTCCACTTTAACCCACAGGTCAGTTCAATCAATAACTGGGTAGTAAATGCTGCCTAATGCATTCATCAGTTGCACTGGCCCCAAGTAGCTTGGCCTGAGTTTACAAATGCCATCGGAGCTTAACAGCCACAGAGACTCTGAATGAGAATGACTAATGCCACTCCCTCAACCATTCCCTCGCCCATCACAGACAACGTCTTCCTTCAAGAAAATCTAGAGTCTAGAGTGCATGCTGGCTTGGGATCAAGGAGTTTGGGGGACATTAACCTTTTGCAGAAGGACAATCTCATTTTTTATGTGTTTCTACAAGGACTTAACAAAGAGGAGACCTTGATACCTGACACAGCAGTAACAACAAAACAGCGACCTATAAGATTGAAGGAATTACAGGGCCTCCCTCATCTGAAAAGGGAATTAAGACTGGGATCCTTTCCCTGAGATTCAGTTTTTCTATATGAAACAACTCTCCACTTTATAATTCAGGAAAGTGTTTACCCTTAAAGGCAGGCTTTAGTTAAAGTTTGGTTTGTACCTATAGTATGTGCTCAATAAACGTTGTTCATTTCTTTCGTGCTGAATTTCTACCACCTGTGTCTCTTACCCCATCCTCCTGGCTCATTCCCATCCAGTTATGCTGGCCTTCTTTCCCATATTAGGCCTTGACACTTGCCATTCTCTCCACCTGGCTGGCTTCTTCTACTCAAATATCACCCCCTCGGAGATGGCTCTCCTTACAACCTTAGCCAAAGCAGGCCTGCCCTCCTCTAGCCATTCTCTATCCCCTTTAATTAGTTCCTTGGCATTATCACTATCTGAAATTATATTATTTGTCTCTCTGCCTGTTCATTCCCTTGCCCTTCTAATTGGTCATGTAAGCTACCTAGGGCCAGCATCCTACCTGTCTGGTTTGTGGCTATGCTGCCATTGTCAAAAACAGTGCCTGCTATGCACTCTGGAAATATATTTTTGGAGGGATGAATAAATGAACAGATGGAGGCACAGTTTAAGTGCTGGGGACACCATGTGGCAAATCCCAGACACTCTATTTCCTCCATGGAGCTTACCACAGTCTAGCAGGATTAACTGATCGGTTGACCAACCTCATTCAGCGCTCAAAGTGCAGAGCTCTGGGCTCGAGTGGGAGCAAAAAAGGAACTAATACGGTTGTCCCACGTGCCCTCCCTGGTCCTCGGTTCTCCTAGCTCCTGGGTCTTCTCACCACCATCTTCAGTCCCCCCGACACACAAGGCTCAATAGACAGCACTCAAGATAGCAGCTGTTCTATAGAACGTTTTCCCTCTCAGAAGCAGAGCAGCAACAGGAAATCTTCCCAGACGAATTTGAATCTCATTTCTTATGAGAACAGCCTAGCACCTGTTCTGGAAAGAGCTGAAAACACTGCCCTGAGATCGAGCTTACCGTATAAATTGATGTATCTGATGCAGCTCTCGACGACCAGTGGTATAGCTTGTCCTGAATCCTTAAGAAAAAAAGTTGTGAGTTGTATTGGACTTGGCAACCACCACAAGAGAGAAGACACTGCAAACACAGATTATGAACTCAAGCCAGAAAATTAGTACCATCAGATTAGTAGGAAAACAAGCAAGGAAACACTAATTCTAAAGTCTCCACAAACAGTTAAAATAGAAAGTCTTCTGTGATTGCAGAAAAGCCATAGCTGTGATCATTTTAAAGAAATGCTCTGTCTTCCTATTCATCTGGGAAGGAATCAGGGCTCAGGAGGCCTGATAGGCACATCAGGGAAGGGGAGGGAGCCCACCGCCTGGAGGGGCTGGAATCCGCCCTCGAAGACTTCTCTGCCTCCCACTGCCCTCAGCCCCATCTCAACTCTGTTCTCCCAGCGCTCAGGGCAGGATCAAGGCCTCTGCCTAGTACTGTAGGACCTGCTGCCAGAATTAAGAAGGACACACCATGGGGGAAGCAAGGCTGGCCCCAGGGATCCTTTTGAGCTCGGAGGAGGGGAGACCAATTCTACTCACAACGTAACAACCTAAACATCCAGACAGATATTTGTTTAACAGTAAACACATTAAAAGGAAAAGTTCTAGAAACAGCTAACGTCAGCCACTGATCACTGAGTGGCAACCTTAGTCAGAAAGGCTGAATAAGATGCAGTTCTAAATACATGCATCTGGGGTGTGAATGTATTTTCAATTATATTTTCCTAGACTGGCCCACAACCACAGAGAGCTGGGCACGGGATAATTTTCTTTCGGATTCCGTGACTGGTTGACCTCTCTGCTATTTCAGGCCACTTACAGAGCATAAAAAATTTTTAAAAACTCTCTTTGAAAAGGGGCCAAGTTAAGCACTAGCTTCCTCAGAAGGTGAGGAAAGCAATGAGGCATATGTAATATGCTCATGTAAAGGGACAGAGAAAAAAACCATGATTTGGATGCTTTCGTGGGTCCTCCACACCCCACCTGCAAATTCTGTCCTTGATTAACTACCGTCACGGAGAGGGTAATAAAGTGGACTCATTGGCAACAGGCAAGGCGAGCCCTGTGCTACTAGTCAGGGCTAGAGACAGGTTCCATCCCGTTGAATGGGGCTGACGGACCTTTCCAGTAAATACCTGGTTCCTGGTTCGAGCATTTCTTCTTCCTCTGATAACAAAAAATAAACAGGCAGCAGAGCAGAAGAAAAAGAAAAGATTACGCAGAAGTAATAAGACCAGTTAGAGCAAGCAGCTCCTTCAGAGTCCGGGAACGCCGAAATGCAATGGCAGCCAGCGGAGGTCCGGGGAGACGGCAGGCAAACCGTGGGCCCAGTGGAGCTCCGGACCTGCCCGGCCAGCCTTCCAGGGTGGCTGCCTCGGACGCCAGGGGGCAAAGGGGCCTCTTTCAGTCCTTGTCAAAGGGCAGGAACGGTGTGTACTGAACACTTGCCCCACCCCAAGTCTAGCTTCTCCTCAACACGGGGGCTGTTTACTCACCAATGGTGAGAGCCCACCTAAGACTCTTTAACGTTAGCCCAGCCACCCACAGAAAAGGAGGGACACACGCCCTCAGGTGTCTCCTGTGACACTGGCCCTGCAAGTCAGCTCAGGAAACCTCGCTCTTAGCTCTTAGTTAACCAAGACCGTGTTTATGAGGTGCCCTCTGGATAGGACCAAACAGGATTCCATCTGGTTCCAAATTCCACACCGCTGCCCGTGCTTTCCTACCAAACACCTGGGGCAGCTTGTCCCGGGTACCCACTTGGCTTTGCTTTCCTTCTGCCCACGGACCCTCACCCTGGCACTGAAAAAGCCTCAGGGAACGCAAAAGCTGACAAAGCCTGGAGGAGGGAGGGCAGTGGAGTCAGAGAGCCTTCGTGATCTTGCGGGCAGAACCAGAGGCTCTGCTTTCACTGAAGTCGCCCATTTGCAGGCGAGCACGGCCTCTTCTTTCTTCCCACACATGCAGTGGGTCAGGCTCTGGGGTGCGTGCTGTGTCTCATCCCGACTGAGAAACGGGAGCATGTGCGCCTGCTTGCTGGCGTCACCTGTCCAGCCCCTGGCACCTCAGCAACTAGAATTTTCCTATATCGACTACGCCTACCTGAACCTAGGACAGCAGTGCCAGGTGATCAGACAGGGCCCCGTGGGCACTCTCCAGAAAGCCCAGGCAGCACTAACAGCTAACATCTCCATGGTGTTTACCCTGCGCCAGGCAGAGCTCTAGAACCCGGCAGGTGTTACTCATCTGATCCTCCTCACACACTCAGGAGGTGGGTAATTATCATTCTCATTTTATTGAAACAAGGTAAGGACTCCCCCTGCCTCAGCCCGAAGGTAGACCTCCTGGGCCTCAAAATTTATCATAATAAATTGTGTTTCCTTCTATCTGAGAGAAGGGGGGAAAAAAACCAAGCATTTTGAAAAGAATCCATTCAGGTAAGGTCCTAGAGATTTATACAAGTAACTCCAACTACGTTTATCCGTCATTCTTGGGGATGCTTCCTTGTCCCTCTAAACTCTCATAATCATGGAGTTTCTGTGATGTTATTTTATTGAAAAGCCTTTCAGAGCTTTATAATTTCAGAGCTGGGGATTCTTAGTTCACGCTGAATCTTCTTCCAGATAGCGTGGGAATCATAAGAGGAAATTAAATTCCATTCCCAAAGGTTGAAGGACTGGATGCATCACACTGCCTTTTCATTTTCTGAGAGTTAACAATCCTTGAGGTTGGGGTCCCGCCGCTGCAGCCTGTCCCCACAGGGAGCTAAGAGTGGGCGCGCAGAAGAGCTGGCGGAATTGCACAGATGATGTGCGGTACAAGCACACGTGACTATAAAGAAATGCATTCGCTCAACAAACATACTTTTTTCAGTCAAACGGTCCCCTGAGGAGGCTGTGTTCTTATTTCAGCAACATGCTGCTGCCTAGTGGTCTGGGGTGACCCTCTCTGGGGGTTCTTTTCAGAGCCAGTCCCCTAGCGCCCACTGCGGCCTATGCCTCTTGCCATATTGTGGCTCCAGGGGCTACAAAGCCGGGCTCTGATTGGCGCTTTTCATTCCAAAGACTGGGGTGTCCGTTCTCAGACAAAGTTTTGGCACCGCTGACAAAGGTCCTGCTGCAGGCTCTCGGAAGACTGACCAGCTGCAGCAATGGCTATATATTTAGAATAAGGATGTGGCTTCCTGGTGACTACCTCCAAGGGGCAGACAATCCCGCGGTTGGTGCATGGCACTCGATCGTCACGCATTTTTTGTAGGAGCTCTCCATTCAGAGACTGTTTCACTGAACAGAACACCTAACTTGCAAATGCCATCAGGTAAGAGCTCCTTCCAAGCGTCCTGACAGAGCACCTGTTTCCAAAGAGCTGAGCATGTTCTGAAAGGTGTCTGTGTCTCTGAGCCTTTGCTCATTCTGTTCCTCCTCTCAGGGGCTCCTCCGTCCTCCCCTCTGCTGTGTTCCGCCCCATCCTTCAAAGCCGCCCGGACCCCACTGCTCACAGTTCTTCCTGCTCTGAGCTCTCACAGAACTTATTTCCGTGGGGAATCAGTCACCAAGTGCTCATCCTGAATCATCTTCCGCGTTCAGCCTTCTGTCAAAAACCTCCTGAGCAACATGACAAGCTCCTTGAGGGCAGAGAGAGTAGCAAATGGGCCTCAGTCCCCTCTCAGCTCTGGAGTATGGCTTTTTCAAGAAGAAAGTCTTGTTGGAGCGAGGAGGGAGGATGAAGGAAGGGCTCTTGAGACAGCCCCTCTTCCCATGACCTTCTGGATGGCAAACTGCTCACTCGGAGTCACCTCCAAACAGCACCCCTTCCCTGATGCACGCAGTAGCACCCCTTATTTTGGGGTCCTCCACACCTCCCTCCTCTGAGGCATCCTAGAGCAGCTGCTGCTGTTTCCCACCCCCGGGCAGTGCCAACGTGTGCCCTCCTTTTCCCCTTTCCCTTCCCCCACTGTCCCCCAGAACTCAGCTTACAGGCAGAGGGACCCAGGCTGGTCCTCCCTACCCCCTCCCACGCCTGAGGCCAACCCTCCCTGCCCAGCAAGTCCTGTGCATGCCCTATATGAGGACAGGGGATAGACAGCCAGAGCAGGGGCAGCCTCAGCACTCCAAAAGTGTCGGCAGGGCCCGAGAACCTTTATTTTTCTCCTGACTCTTATTTTCTGCAAAGGGTCTTCGTTAGATGGGGCACGCTTCCAATAACTGTCAGGGATCTTCTGCTGTTCCCCTAAGTAATGTTCAGAATGCATCTCCCCTTCCTCAAGTATGTCCCCCACGTGCTGCCCTTTTCAACTCCATCACCATCTTAACTTGCCTTGAGCTGTTCTATCTGGGATGGCTTGATCCTTCACCCTTTGCAGCCAAGAAGTAAGAAGAGAAACTCACTGAGGTGAAAAGCTTTTTTTTAAGTTTAAGGTGTAAAGGATTAACCTGGAATTCTAAAGGGACTACCTCAGCTCTTTTCTCTTCTCCCAAACTGCCTAACAAGAAACAAAATTAGGTGGAAGGGTTGTCTCTCGTACAAATTGTATGTGTTGTGTTCCTTTGCTGGTATATTCTCAACTTTAAAAAATTACTTGTATAAAAACACAGTTAGGGCTTCCCTGGTGGCGCAGTGGTTGAGAGTCCACCTGCCGATGCAGGGGACATGGGACAACCTGTCTCCTCTTGGGAGATGTGAGTGTGACTCAAGGCGAGGGGGTTTCTCTAAGTGTCCCTCAGGCTGGTCAGGACTGCAGTTCCTGAAGCAGTGAAGTGGGGCTGACAGGGACCACTGTCTGGCACGGATTCAGCGCCACCTGGATTTTACTGGGTCCCAGCATGACTGCAACCCTCCCCCAGGGCTGAGAATCAAGGGAAAGCACTTAGGAGCAACTGGTCAGAGGCAAAAGCAGCTCTGATTAGAAGCCCTCACTGAAGCTAAGAGCAGGCTGCCGGGAGGACCAGCTTGCCACAAGGCCTGGCCGAGGGCCCGGATTGAAAGTTCCAGTCCGTCAGTCGTTGGTAGGTCGGTAGGTTGGGGCAGGGCCGTTGGCCAGGGGAGGAGGTGGAGAAAGGCTGCCATTACATTGGGTGCATTCGCGGACTCTGTGGCTCCCCAGCAAGTACCTTAATGAACGCTTCCATACAGCCGTTAAATAGTTTATGGCTACACACTGAGAGAGGCCTAGGTCTCCTCATTTTCTGTGGTTTAGGGGGAAGGCAGGGGGGCCTAGGGGAAAACGGAACAAAAGAAATCAAGAAAGCAAACAAGGTAAACATACAACTGGGAAAAACGCTCTTACGACCCACGACTGGAGGAGAACACAAAATGCAAATGGAAGGCCTGAACCCCCAGCGCACTGGTGTCCAATGCTCCATCTGAAGGCCTCTGGATGTTTAAGCGGGTCTTAATTTACCCACGGTGTCAGGCAGGAGTAACACAAATGTATTCTAAATCACAGGAGGGCACAGCACGTGTCCAGGAAACCATTGAAACTCCAATCAGGGCTGTCATCCCGCAAAGCTGACCAGATGGAGGGGGAATCAGGGGAGAGATGTAATCTGTAGCCCAAGAAAGCAAGAGACTTTCAAAGATGATCGGAAGGGTTAATTTTCATCATTTTGGCTTAAATGCATCACCAAGTCTCAACTCCCACCATACCAGGGCACTGATCTTCCTAATGCCTCCTTGCATTTCAAATGCACTTGACTAATCTTTATTCCGTTGATCTAAGAGCCAGTCGATTATTATTCTTATTTTAGAGGTGAAGAAATTGATGCCAGGAGGGAGGCTGCAGCTTCTCTGGGGTCCCCAGGGGACCCAGGATGATGATTATCTCCTGTCCTTTAGTCAAGTACACTTTCAGTTACAATGTTTTCAAATCCATCATCACACTGAATGTCGGCTCAACCCTGCACATATGGTCCCATTTTACAGAGGCCTAAACTGAGGCCTAGAGGGGGGAGGTGGCAGAGCTAGGCCCCAAACCCAGGCCTCTTTGGCTCCAATCCCAAGATTTTTACCAAAGGGTCTGTCATGGAGCCTTAGGGAACTTTCTCATTTCCAGCCAAAGACTCACCCATCCCATTAACCCTTGCCAGCGGAGGACCCGCGGGGTCAGGTTGAAAGTGTCTTGCTTGACTTTAGGATCTCCATTCCCTGTGCTCCATCTCGGCCACAGGGAGGGGCGATCATACCACAGTTCACCAGCGACAGCGAAACAGCCACAAACACTGGACCAGTTTGCAGAGGTGCTCACATGCATATACCTGTGTTGGCTTATTTGCTCATCTTTCACCACCCAAGTTGGCCTGACTCAATGCTGCCAGCCTTCTAGGGCAAAGGACTTTCTGAGGTTAGGAGAAGAGTCCCTAACCAAGAGACACAGTTCATTTTCAACTGGCTTCGTTCATAATTTGAGAGGTACCAAGTGGGGACCAAGCCTGATACAGATAATGTCCATGCGTGATGAACACAGACCTGGGCCCACAAGCCTTGACTGATTTCTGTGCATGGGCAAGAAATCGTATGTGCCGTGGAGCCAGTCAAGGAGATAAGACTCATGCTGCCTTGCTCACTGGCCTTGTGGTGCCTGTCTCCCTCAGCAGGCCCGCCATCTAGGGAACTCGGATCAACTTCTAGGTGTCTGAATACTGAGCAAATGCTGCTAGCTCCAGGACATGCATGGGCAAAGACACAGTGGAATCCAAATCTCATGCCACCCAAACACTGGAACTAAAATAACAGCACAGACCAAAATTTTGCAAAGAAACAACAGGCAAGATTATTTTGAGCTCATCTCGGATCTACGTCAATTTGGTTAGCTAAGTCCGTGTCATTTCTTTTTCATAAGTTACTTATTTTTTGAGGATGTGGGTTATGTGAGAGTGATATTTCTTACAACAGATCTGCTTTTGAATTTCCAAATGCCAAAAGAGAGTGCCAAAAATGTGACAGGGCCATAGGTTTTACGTATCATAACTGGAGGGTAGCAGCTGCACCACCTTGTTTCCATGGTGATTTGGGTTTCTGTTTTTGGACGTTCTCACATCATTTCCTTATCTCACACTGCATGATACCCTCATGACAACCCTGTGAGATAGGCAAGAACTATTAAACCTACTTTAAACATAAGGTAAACGAGCCCAGGAGAGATTAAGAAACTTGCCCAAGGTCACAGGAACAGAATTCAGCTCTTCCTACTTCAGGTTCCGGTGTGATTATGGAAATTGGGAAATTGATTTTATCACAGAACATTCAGCAATAGCATTAAATCATCTATTAAACTCTCATGGTCAGCAAGAGTACAGACTCTTAATGCAGGTGTCGGACACCCAATACCAAAAATATCTAGGGTGCCTTTAAAATTTATTTCCTAAAATAAGTCCTAAGGATTCTTTTTTCCTTGAAGTTACATAATTTCTGCCCAATCCAGAAAGCAAAGGACTGTTAGAACCGCATCAGGATTTCTTTCTTTTGTGTGGTGCTCTGGGCAGTGAGCGGAATCTCTGACAAGGAAACGTAGCTATCCCAACTTTGCATGACACCAAATTGATACCGACTTACTGAAGTGCTGGGTGGGGCACAAAGTGGGGAGCAGGGGGGCAGCTCAGCCAAGGAAAGTGGGGCAGCCTAAGCCTTCCATCTCTTCTGCTGCTCAGTTGCAGAGCCAAAGGAAAGAGAGAGAGAGAGAGAGAGAGAGAGAGAGAGAGAGAGAGGCAGGGAAAACAGGAACAGAGAAAGCCACGGAGAGAGACAGAGGAAAGAGAGAGAGAGAGAGAGAGAGAGAGAGAGAGAGAGAGAGGCAGGGAAAACAGGAACAGAGAAAGCCACGGAGAGGAAGAAAGAGAAACCAGAGACCAATGTCCCCTTTCTGCCTTTCAACCAAGATAAAAATTAACACGCGTTAGTAACATAGGAATTGGCCTCAAAATTATTCTGTGACCAGAAGGATGGTTATTTCCCTAGACAACCCAACAGATGTGGGTGTCAACATCCAAAATGGCAGCAATATTGTAGTTCAATGGTGGTCAGGCTCTTGGAAGCTGTGCAAGGGTGTGCATGGGGTTGCATCTGTTTGGACAAGAAATCTCGAGTGATTTCACTGCTAATCCAGACTTGGAGCGAGTCAGCCTAGGTTAGGGAAGCCAGTCAATGGTTTGAAAAACCATATCAAACCTTACATTTGCATCTGGCTTTGCCATTTACCATATGTCTTTCAAGCACATTATTGCATCTGGTCAGCCTAATTACAGGGTTATTATGAATTGGGGCTATTCTAAGATAATGTTCTAAAGTATGAGAAAAAAATATACAATGTGTTACAGCCCATGTGCAAAAATTGGTCTGTCTATACAAGGCCAGCAACAACTTGGCTGAGGGGACCTGCTCAAATAATCACCCAAAACAACACTGACCTTGGACAGGAAACTATGGCAGATAATGAGGGCCACAGTATAGAAATAGCTCACCCAGGGCATTTCAGATAAATTTTAAAAACACTTCCAAGTTAGCAGTGCACTCCACAATAAGTTAAAAATGATTTTTGGAAGTAAGAGGAAGCTTTTACTTTACTAAGAGTTGCCTTTGACCTTGGCCAAGGGCCAAAGTGCAGATGGCTGGATTTGCAACTTAGTGCAGTGTATCTAAGTGGGAGGTCTGTAATCCTAGCTTGGATTTCCCAGGCCCTAGGTCAAAGAGGGTGTGGAAGACAGCATCTCAGAGGACTTTATTTAAAAACAACAACAACAACAACAAAAAAAACCTCTCAACATTTCTCTAAGGAAGACCCTGGGACCTCACTAAGGGTTTGATTACAGATCTCTCCTACAATCTGCTGGAATCATCTTCTCCCACATGAGTTTTAGGAATTAGGAGGAAGTGAGGGATGGCTCAATTCATCCCCCCCATCTGTTTCATTATTTGCAAACTTTGGTGTAAAATGTGGCTCCTGTTGTTTTGGGACTATGACAACACTCTTGCAATAAGTAAGTAAGTAAATAAATAAATAGGAGTTTGTTTCTAAAAGGTTCTTAGAAAGTAACCCTGCACATCTGCTGACCCATGTGCTGGGAGGGCCTCGCCTGGTATCATGAATCTTCCCAATGTCCGGGGACTGCCAGGGCCTAGAGGAACAGCTGCACAGGCTAAGCTTCTGGAGAGCCCTCAGTCTTCCCCCACCCTGGGCCAGCAAACTGAAAACCTCAGAGCTTTCCAAGCCTTTTCCCAGCCAACTCCCTTCCAGATGAGGCGGGAGTTAAGGGTTCATCCTCCCTCTTGCCAAGTAGGACAGCTTTCCAGGATTCTGGGCCACTGGGAAGAACTTGTGGGAAAAGGATGTCTTTGGGTCACTGGGCCCAGAATGAGGCAGAAGTAGCTCTCAATGGCCACGTGATGGAAAAGCGCAGGCCTCTGGGCCACCAGCTCAATTCAACTTGGGCAGTGGGATGGGCATTGCTGGGAACATGGAAATGGATGGGCTCTAAGGAACCCAGGCAGCGACAGGGCTGTTTATGGACCTAAACTCTCCACAGGTAGAGGAAAGGTCCAGTCCTGAAGCCAGCCTCTCAGCTATCAGCCGCTGAGTCAAAGTGTTCACTGGTTCTGGTCTGCTCAGGGAAAAGCCCAGAGGATAATGTTGAGCGAGCTGGAGAGAAAGCAGAAGCTGCCCACTATTACTTCCCCCACCAGGGGCTCTGCCATCAGGCCATCCCAGGGCTGCGAGGTCTGAAGCCAGGGCAGGCAGCAGCGGGCGTCTGCGCGCGCTCGTGTGGATATGCGCATGCGTATGCCCGGTGGTGTGCGGTTCCAGCCAAACCCGGAGCCTTGGCAAACTGGGACCCCGGGCTGGGCCCCATGCCTCAGCGGTTTGCTCAGCAGCCATAGAACGGACGGGGAGACAGGTGGGCAGCTACCCCACAGCCTCTGGCTTCTCCTGGTTGCCCTCAGCCGTCCGCCCACCAGATGGATAGCAACGAGGGACGACACCCACTTCCCACAGCAGCTCTGAAAGGCTCCCTCCCCATCACCAGTCTAATGCTGGAACCAGCAGAGCAGCCAAAAGACCTTTGCCTTCCCTCTCAGCACAACCACACCCCCGTGGGGACACTGTCCCCTCTAAGACTCCTCCGCTGCCCTGAGCTCCAGCACTGTCTCGCCACCTCCCCGTCTGTCCTGCTCCCCCCACCTCCTCCCACTGACCACTCAGGCAGCAGGTGAAGGAAACAAGATGCACCGCTCTTACCTGGTTGTACCGCATTCTGCTCTCTCCCCTGGAAAGAAAAGTGTACATTGATTTAATTGTTGATTTTGTTTTCGTTTTTGTTGGTTTATTTTTGAGCAGAGAACATTCATCTTTTTCTAAAAACAAGAAACAACTAACACCTTAATTATTTGTGAAATAGGAAATCTTATTATGCCTAAGGTATGTTCTGTTGCGAAGAACTGAGTCATATTAAATCCTCAGTGCCTCCTATTTGTAGGGCCATGTTCACATATTTTTCATTTGTTATCGTTCCTACGCGTTTTATTTTCAGTGATTCTCAAACTACAACCTGCTGACCAGTGGCATCAGAATCTTCTGGAACGCTTGTCAAAAATGCAGATTTTTTTGGCTCTTTCCTGGATAAGGACCCAGGAATCTGCATTTTGACAGCACTCCCAGTACTCTCTTCTATGCATACCCCAGCTGGAGAGCCCACGCACTGCTTTATGTCCACAAAGGTTTACTGAGCACCTGTCATGCCCGGCACTGAAGGGTATCAGCCATAAGACATCTTCTGTTGTCACTCTACCCCGCCAAGTGCCCACCCTCAGCCCTCCTGCCTTCATCCTCAGCTGAAGACCTTCTCGCTTCCTTCACTGGAAAACAAAATCAATAAGACAGGGTCTCTGGGTACCACCATGAGACCTACCCACCTGCCTGCGCCTGCCCACTCCCCCGCTACCTCCTTTCCCGGTGCTCTGGAGGAAGCATCCTGCTTCTGCTAAAACCCAGACCCCATGCTGCAGGTCCCATGCCCTCGGCCCTTTTCAGGTGCTTTGCTTCTGCAAGTGTCTCCCCTCTCTCTAGCATGGCCAGTCTCCTCTCTTCTGGATCATTTCCATCAGCGTATCAACACGTACACTGGATACATCCAACCTGCCTTTGAAGCCTCCCCTTGATCCCATTTCTCCTCTAACTCAATCTCCATTTCTCAGCTCTCCTTTCCAGCAAAACTTCCTGAAGGAGCTCTGTTTGGGGTCCCTGTCGCTTCCTACTCTTGCCTTACCGCAGCTGGCTTTTGTCCTCACCACTCCACGGAGACTGCTCTGTGCGGCTGAACCTAATGTCTCCTCTGCTCTTACCTGACTGCTCAGCACTCAGCACTGCCTACCTCAGTTAATCACTCCCTTCTTCTTATAAAGCTTTTTCCTCTTGATTTTCATGACTCTGTACACTTTCCAGGTGTCCTTCCTGCCCTACAGGCTGTTCCTCAGTTTCTCTTGTTGTCTCCTCATCTGTCCAAACTCTAATCTCTAAATATTGGAATGCCCCCAGGATGCAAACTGGGTCTCCTCCACCCTCTCTAGGTGATCTCAAATGCTTGCTGAGACTTCCTAACTTTATCTCCAGATCTTACATTTCCCTGGAATTCCAGTCTCATATCCACTGCCCTCTTTTTTAATTATTGAGGTATAATTTACATATCATAAAATTCACACATTTAAAATGTATAATTCAGTGATTTTTAGTAAATATTCAAAGCTGTGCAACCATCACAACTCAATTTTAGAACATTTCCATCACACTGAAAAGATCCCTTGTGCCGATTTATAGTCACTCCCTCTTCCCATCTCCAGCCTATGGCAACCACTCATCCACTCTCTGTCTCTGTAGATTCGCTTATTCTGGATATTTCATAAAAATAGAATCATACAATATGTGGTCTTTTGCATTTGGCTTCTTTCACTGAGCATAATGCTTTTGAGGTTCATCCACAGCACGATTCAGTACTTCATTATTTTTATGGTGCCGTAGAGAACCTCTAAGCTGGTGCTGTCCCATGGAAATATAATGCAAGCCACAATTTCTAGTAGCCACATATAAAAAGTAAAGAGAAACATGAAAGATTAATTTTAATGATACATTGTATTTAATCTAATATATCAAAAATATTATTTCAATATGTATCAATATAAAAATTAGTAAGATATATATATTACTAACTCTTTGAAATCTGGTGCTCATTTTACACATCTCAATTCAGACTAGCCACGATTCAAGTGTTCAATAGCTGCATGTGGCTTGTGGCCACCATATTGGACAGAACAGCTCCAGACCCTAGAATCCCATCTAGCATTCACAAGGGACTTTATTCAAAAAAAAAGAACTGAGCATTTATATTTCTCTATTGTTTCAGAAAGCAATGCTGAGTGGGGAGGAAAATGAGGGGAGGAAGAGAGTTAGAGAAGTCTGAGAATAAAACTTGGAGCGAATCAGCACACAATTCCTTAATTCCTGACCAAAGCCACAAGCAGTTACAAGAGTGAGTGACTGCAACCGGCTGAACAGAAGCCAAACGAGGAAAGGAGAAAAGTTGGGTAAAACAGGAAGATTTGCTCTGCTTAATTTGATTGTGTGCCTGGGGTCTGGGGCAAATTCCTACCAGACATCAACTTGAGTTAAATTTTCACGTAGATCTAAGACCCTGAGTTGAAGCTGACGGCAGCCCACTCATGAAAGCGTCAGCCAGTGGCCTGGATTGACTATAAAGCACATCATTTCCCTTAGAGCTGTAGTCAGCTGTGCAACTCTGACTGACAAAGGGGACCTAGGAAGAGGTTCCTGCTCTACCTCCTCTTAGTTCCAGAATTGCCCACTCCCCTATATACTCACTGTGGTCCAGGCACAGTGCCCTTCTTTTATTCCTACCTCACCACATCCCTTCCTGCCTTCACACAGGCTGTTCCCTCTGCCCCAACACTCTCTCCCCAGTTTTTCACACGGCTGACGCCTTCCCATCCTTCAGTCTCAGCTTAAACATCACCTCCCCTCGGAGGCCTCTCTGATCACCCAACCTAAAGCAGGTGCCCCAATGCTCCCCAACCCCGTACACAACTATTCTCTATCTCAGCCCCAATTTTCTATTCGAGGACACTCACAGTTATAATTCTTTACTTAATGGTTTGTTTCCTGTTTGAGGTCTCTCTTCCCCACGAGGGCAGGAACCTTGTTCGTCTTGTATATACTGTGTCCCCATGGATGGATGGACAGATGAATAGATGGCCGGGGGGGGGAAGAAAGGGGTAGGTAGGAATCAAAGGATCTGAGTCCTGGAGTAGAATGTGTCAGAACACACTCAAGACAGACCTTCCTCTGGCAACGAATCGAATTTATTCTCCTTCAGCTTTGACTCACATTCCAGACCTCAAGAACCTCTTTACCAGAAACATCTTTTGGAATATGGTGTTTCAACTTCTAACAAATAACAGAAATTAAAAATGTTCTTCCCTTTACCACCTGAGATCTCTTCGGGTTTTAAAAATATATTTTATACTTGGTGGCTCAGTCATTTTCTAGAAGGTCAGACTGTCTGGTCCCGGTGGACATTTTGCTCTGTAATGGGTTATTAAATCTTGGCCTGAAAAGGTTATGTCTCATCCCTTTTATAGACAATGCACCATTCACCCCAGAGGGGCTATAGAGTAAATTGAAAACCCACCCATATCTTAAGTGTAAAGCCTGGAGCTTACTGACTAACCAGGGCAATAAAGAGGTCAGAAATCTAAGACTCAGAGATGATAAAGTAAGAATCCTCTGGCCAATAAAACGACATAGCAACAGCCAAGGGCACATAAGGGTGTGTACTCTTGTTCCCAAGATGTGGCAGTGACATTTGTAACAAGGAATGACAATTTGCAGGGCACCTAGAAGCATTTTGACTTGTGTGCCATGTTCAAAAATTCGCTTCTAAGTGAGGGTGACCCAAAAGACCTAGTTTCCTCCAACTTGTGGTTTCTTTGAGGTGTGCTGTCAAAAGAGTACTGGAGAGAAACTGAGGCACTAGACATGATATTTCATTTCATTAAAAAAAAAAGCTTTGTATCTTTTTAGTAAAAATATTCCACTTGGCCCCATATTTCTCACCTGTTTTCAAAATGACCAGCTTATCCCCCCAATATAAAATAGCTCTCAGATGACTTAAAAAGGCCATTGAGGCAGGTGTCACCCTACCCTAGCCCCACTCTTAGAAGAGCTTTCTACTGAATGGAAGAGTTAACATGTCCAGGTGGAGGGGAATCATCTGAAGATGCTCACAAGAGTGAATTAGAAGATTCTGAGCTTCCTTTGGCCCGCTCAATTTTTTCATGCCCCAACTTTGCCCAACGGGCAAGTTCTTTATCAAACTAAGCGCAAATTCTCCCCTTTCCCCTAATGCCCTTAGAATCCACATATATTAATCCATATTATTGTGCAGGGGAGACACAAAAATGACTGAAGATTTGGTTTCAGCTTCAGTAATTCAGTAATTTACTAACTTCAGTTAATAATAATGTATCAATATTCATTAATTGTGACAAATATACCATATTCGTGTAAAATGAAGATGTTAATAATAGGAGAAATTGGATGTGGAGTATATGGGAACTGTACTATCTTATCTTTGCAACTTTTCTATAAATATAAAACTATTCTAAAACAAAAAGTTTATTAAAATTTAAATAACTATGGAGAACACTACGGAGGTTCCTTAAAAAACTACAAATAGAACTACCATATGACCCAGCAATCCCACTACTGGGCATATACCCTGAGAAAACCATAATTCAAAAAGAGTCATGTACCACAATGTTCATTGCAGCTCTATTTACAGTAGCCAAGACATGGAAGCAACCTACGTGTCCATCGAGAGATGAATGGATAAAGAAGATGTGGCACATATATACAATGGAATATTACTCAGCCATAAAAAGAAACGAAATTGAGTTATTTGTAGTGAGGTGGATGGACCTAGAGTCTGTCATACAGAGTGAAGTAAGTCAGAAGGAGAGAAACAAATACCATATGCTGACACACATATATGGAATCTAAAAAAAAGATGGTTCTGATGAACCTAGGGGCAGAACAGCAATAAAGACAAAGACGTAGAGAATGGACTTAAGGATATGGGGAGGGGGAAGGGTGAGCTGGGATGAAGTGAGAGGGTGGCATGGATATATATACACTACCAAATGTAAAATAGATAGCTAGTGGGAAGCAGCCGCGTGGCACAGGGAGATCAGCTCGGCACTCTGTGACCACCTAGAGGGGTGAGATAAGGAGGATGGGAGGGAGATACAAGAGGGAGGGGATATGGGGATATACGTATGCATATAGCTGATTCACTTTGTTATACAGTAGAAACTAACACAAGCAATTATACTCCAATAAAGATGTAAAAAAGAGGAAAAAAAACTTCTCCAGAATTGACCAGTCTAACAAGACCCATCCCATTTATCAAAAGAAGCACAGTGGGCTTTCCTCACTGCTGGCTTATGAGAAAACAGGACTATGGAAATTCTTCTAGATGGCTCTTTCTTAGCCTCCATTATACTTCTGAAGTTGCATTTTCAGTTTTTTGCTGCTCTTCAGCTCAAAAGTCAGAAGAAGGACTCATAAATCACATCTCAAAGCAAGGCGCAGCTGAAGGCTAAATAAACTTGGAAGACCAAATGGATCACGAGTTACGCCAACCAAAACTAATTATTATTATTATTTCATTAAGGCCATTCAGGCAAGGGCAGGAATAAAAGGTTGCATGTGACAGCACTCACGGAGGAGCTGGAGAGAAGCACTTCCTCATCTGGGATATTATTTTATAAAAGAACATCTTGTTTTCTAAATCCAGGGTATCTGATTTCGAAAGTACAAGTAGCCAACAACTCACATGGACCCACCTTTTGGTACAACTCATGAGCAGCAGCCCCCAGTCCCATGACCATAAAAACTGATTCTGTGAGCCGTGGAAGCTGCCCCCGTCACACACACACCTAAGCTCCTCTCGAGGACTTTCTGTCTCTCCCCTTTCCCTCTATTCTTGCTGTTCTTGTTCCTCCGTGTTACCCACACTCCTCCATGGCCCCACTCGCCTGGTCCAATACTGAAATGTCAGGATGGGCAGAATGTAGCAGGGTGGGACAGGGGAAATGAAGAAAAAGCTCATTGCAACTCCTTCTCCCCCACTCTTCCTCTCCATCAATGAGTTTTGACAAATGTAAACACCCATGTCTAACCACCACCCAAAGCAGGATATAGAACATTTCCATCACCTCCAAGAGCTCCCCAGCTCTCACCAGCTAGAACACACAAAACTAGTCTATGGCAATAGAAATCAGATCAGTGGTGCCTTGAGGTGGAGGATGGGGGCAGCTGACTGCAAAGAGGCACAAGCAAACTTCCGGGTGGTGGTGACAGGTGGATGTATGTGTTTGCCAAAACTGATTTCTGAACATAAAATGGGTGCATTTTATGGTATATCCATTATATGTCAACAAAGTTGATTGAAAAAATTCCATTGGTATTAGTTTTAAAGTCCTGGCTATTCCTTCAAGCCCTAGCTTTTCATCTTCCTTGAAGCCTTTCCAGATCTCCTGGGCCCACAGCGAAACCTCCCTCTCTGGACTCACAACCCTCAGAGTCTGTACTGTTCGCCTGGCAATTCAGTCAGTATTTCTGTGTGATAGTGTTATTGTTATTTAATTTTTTATGAATTCATGTGTTGTCTCCCAGTGAGAATGTTAAGTGCCTTGGGGTTGGGAAATGGTTTCATTTTTCACCAGTTCTTCTAAAGCATGGGGCTCACAAATGCCAAGCACCTGCAGAGCCTGGCAGCCCCCTTGATAGCTGCTGAGTGGACAGGAATTAGGGACTTGTGCAGCTGGGACACAGCCACTAGAATGTGCACCCACAGGGAGAAGAGAGCGAGCCAGGGAAGGCAAGGACGTGTTGCGGACAGTGAACTCCCACTGGCAGTGACCACCAGCCCCACAGCCCAGCACAACTCTCATCCTGTCACACTCCTTCCCCAGAACACTCCTAGGAGCTCTCTAGGCTGCTTCAAGCTGTCATCTCGGGATCTACTGGCATCATCATCTTAGAAGCTCCCTTCATCTCTCTTGTACTGGCCCCCTGTTGCCCAGACCCCATGTTTTCTTTCCTTTCAGTGGAGCACATCCTTCAGCCAACAGCCCTCTCTAAACAGAACACAAGACTATCTCTGAGGTTGCCCAGCAGCTTCAGAAGCCCCAGGTCAGCTCCTCCCCTCAAAGCTGAGCCTCATACCCGGCTCCAGGGCCACCAGGACTTGCTGTAAACCATCTGTGAACTAAAAATCCCGCCTGCCATATCAGTAAGCAAGGGATGTTGCAGGCATCAGCCACTACAGCCACTCCCAATGGAGAGCCCTGAGGGAATTTGGGATGAAACATAATGCCCAGGGACTTCCCTGGTGGGCCAGTGGTTGAGAATCTACTTTCCAATGCAGGGGACAGATTCAGCCCCCGGTTGGGGAAATAAGATCCCACATGCCACAGGGCAACTAAGCCAGAGTGCCACAACTACTGAGCCTGTGCGCGCTCTAGAGCCCACGTGCCACAACTAGAGAGAAGCCCGCGTGCCGCAACAAAGAGCCCGCGTGCTGCGATGAAAGATCCCACATGCCGCAACAAAGATGCCGCGTGCTGCAACAAAGACCCTGCGTGCCGCAACTAAGGCCCGAAGTAGCCTAAATGAATAAATAAAACATAATGCCTACCAGTGAATCATCAGATACTGCAGCCACCCGCCACCTGCCCACCCCCCTCAACAAACAGTGCACCCTGAGGAAACTCAGTATGAGAAAAGACAGGATACTGGCTCCAGAGAGCTAAGGTGCATATCAAAGGAATGATTGCCCTGAGCCCAGACTCTTGCATCTTCCCATATATAGAAAAGTGCCAAATTCCTTAACGTGAGATGTCTGGTTTTCTTTTATTAACAGCAATCTTTAGATGTTCTGACTACCTGGTCTTTGCTGCAAAAACTCCTATATATCCTGGCTCCCCACCTTGCCTCTTTGGAACAGTGTCTCAGAGTTATCTGAGATGCTGTGTCCTGGGCTTAAGTCCTCAATTTTGTCCACTGAATAAAATATAACTCTCAGCTCTTAGGGTGTGCATTTTTGTTTTCAGTTGACACACCCTTGACCTTGGATGGTTTCTAGTTCATGTTCTGGTGACCTTTCCATTCAACATTCATTCAGTGGCTACTGAGTGCCTGATATGAGCCAGGCACTGTTCTAGACACTAGATAAAGTGGTGGACAAAATAAGCAAGGAAGTCCCTACTCTGGTTGAAGATATGATGCTCTTGGGGGTGGGGGTGTGACGAACGACAATAAGCAGGTGAACAAATAGTGTGTAGGAGGATTTCACATGGTGATGAGTGAGATGAGGAAAATCAAACAGAAAGAGTGTTGGGACAGAGGTGGTGATTCCTTGAGGTTGGGTGGCAGAAGGGTCTCAGGAGGAAGTGACATCTGTGCTGACAGCTGAAGGATAGGGAGCCATCCACACAGAGACATGGGGTAAGGGCATTCCAGGCAGTGGGAACCGCAGATGCAAAGGCCCTGAGGCAGGAATAAGTTGGATGAGCTTTTTTTTTTTTAACATCTTTATTGGAGTATAATTGCTTTACAATGGTGTGTTAGTTTCTGCTTTATAACAAGGTGAATCAGCTATACATATACAAATATCCCCATATCTCCTCCCTCTTGCATCTCCCTCCCTCCCACCCTCCCTATCCCACCCCTCTAGGTGGTCTCAAAGCACCAAGCTGATCTCCCTGTGCTATGCCGCTGCTTCCCACTAGCTATCTATTTTACGTTTGGTAGTGTATATATGTTCATGCCACTCTCTCACTTTGTCCCAGCTTACCCTTCCCCCTCCCCGTGTTCTCAAGTCCATTCTCTAGTAGGTCTGCGTCTTTATTCCCGTCTTGTCCTTAGGTTCTTCATGACCTTTTTTTTTTTTTAGATTCCATATATATGTGTTAGCATACGGTATTTGTTTTTCTCTTTCTGACTTACTTCACTCTGTATGACAGACTCTAGGTCCATCCACCTCACTACAAACAACTCAATTTCGTTTCTTAGATGAGCTTTGATGTGCAGAAAGGAGCTCAGTGCCACTGGAGTACAGTAGGGAAGTGGAGGATGAGTAGATGAGGTCAGGGAGGCAGGCGGAGGTCAAGTGACCTTGGGCCTCGTGTGCCATGGGAGCAGTTGGGATTTTATCCCATCCATCGTTGGAAGCCTTTGGGGAGCTTTAAGTTTAGTCCCCAGGTCTCCCAAGGACCAAACTCTGCTCCACACGTACGCATTTTCCTTCTTGGACCTAGAATCCCGGCCAGGTGCTCCAGTAGTACTCCTGGCCAACAGAATCTGCTAAAAACCAACAGTGCGGATGCCTGTTCCCTGAATCCCACCGCCTACCTATTCGGGACCCTCATCACTTTATCTGGGACCCTCCTCCATAACCCAAACTAAGACTTGTGCTTGCCCCATAGTTTCTGCAGCCAGACTGGACCCCCTCAGCATCTGTACCAGAGCTATTTTCCCAGATTGCTCATCCCGGTAGGTGGCTCCAGGACCAGGCCTCATTCCACCAAGTGCCCGGGATCTCCATGTGAAACAGCTCAAGGGGCCACAACACAACCCAGCGGGAAGACAGTCCCCCTTGCCGGCCTCTGCCACCTGACTCACCTTCGCCCAGAGTCTGCTTGAGTAAGTCATGCTTGGCCTGTAGCTTAGTGATGAGGTTACTGCCGTTCACATATTCTTTAAATTTCTGTAAGACACAAGGTACAAGGACATTACAGATCGCAGGGCCAAGTCCTGCCATTTCTGCTTCCATAATGGACCTCCAGGGCGGGAGGCCACCCTCAAGGCCCCAGGCACGGGGAAAGGGGTTTTTGTGTCGGCTCCATCAGATCCCCAGCTCTGCCAAGCATGTCTGTCCAGTCCTATGAGGCATTTCAGCTCAGTTTGGGAACACAGAGAAAGCTCGGGGGATGTGCGCAGTGAGAGGTGCTTCTGTCAGGTGAGGACTGCAGGAGCCCGGGCAGTGGGCTTCTTTAGCCATCAAAGTTCCTCTGTGCTTCTGGGCCAAGAGCATGCAGCCGAGACAAGAGAGCGTTATCAGATCTGTCAGAGGGGAGCCTCAGAGCATGTCTTCTTTTATCTGGCTGCACTCTGAAGGAGGAAGGGCATTGCAGGCCCCTGGAGACGTTCCTATTAAAATAACCCGAACTGCATTTGGGGATATGATTTTCTTCTTTTTACAGATGAGAAAGGTGAGGCTGGCACAAGAAATGATTTGCCCTAGGACCCCAGGCTGCCTCTAGTTCTGGGGCCTGGCCAAGCACAACGCACTTGGAAGCAGTGCCAGGAACGGGGCACCCGGAACAGAAATACATCTACCTGCCCCCAGTTCAGCCTGGCCTCAGCCATGCCTCTACACAACTACCAGCTTCCCTCGGCCCTGCCCACCCCACGTCGCCCAGTCACAGGCCGGGAGCCCTCTCTGCTGGACCATGAGCCACTGTAGGCACCGTCCATGCAGGTTCCTTTCTGGATCCTCGGTGCCTACAGCTGTGCCAGGCATATAGTAGGTGCTGAAAAATTCAGCTGAAATCTCTGACCTGGTGGGACTGACATAGCAGAGTAGGAGAGAGACAATAAACTAACAAAAACGTAAGTAAAATACACAATTGGTCAATGGTGGTGAACGCTAGGGATGGAAACAAGGCAGGAATGAGGAGCTGGGAGTGAGGGCAGACCTCACTGCAAAGTTGCCATCTCAGCCCCAGCCTGAAGGAGGTGAGGAAGACAGCTGTGTGGGTCCACACAGGAGGGAAGGGTCTAAGCAGAGGGGAATGCAATTACAAAGGCCCTGAGAATGAAGGCACAGGGACAGATGTGATTGCCCCAAATCTGCCAGCTAGTTTCTCACCAAAAAACCCATTCTATTCCCCAGCCAGAAGGCTCAGAAAGGGCTCAGAGGAGCAAAGAAGTGCACCTCGGCAGCTCAGGACATCTGGAACGTCACCATCTTCCCGCTGAAGACAGGTGTGGGGAAAGGCCCACGGGGAGGGGGCTGACATGTGCCCGGATAAGACTGAGATCACCGCACCCTGGCCCCTCCCTGCTGGGTTTCTGGGGCTTGTGGCGCCCTGTCTCCTTGGCCGTGGTCCTTCTTAGCTCCTAGGGCCTGTCCCGTGGTTGCTAAGAGTCACTCCCCCTTGTACCTGTAGATGGTTTTCAAACATGTACATCTGGTCCTCACTGCAGTCTCAGATGACAAATGGTGGAAGCATCACCATTCCCATTCTACTCAGAAGGAGAAAGAGCTCAGGGCTGCGGTCACTCAGTGTGCGATCTTGGCCGGATTTCTGAACATTTCTGGGCCTCATGCCCTCCTCAAGGTAAAATGAGTAGACTCATGGTACTCCTCCAAGTGTGGTGCAGGGACCAGTGGCCTCCTACCCAGCTGGGGAGAGTGTCCACATGCAGATTCCTGCTCTGGAAGACTGTGAGTCTAACCCGAGGAGGACACCACAGAGGCCCAGAAGTGCTCACATTTCCAGGGTGCCACCTCAGGGAGGGTGGTAGTCTGGGAACCTACGTTTTCAACAAGCTTCCTACATGATTCAAAAGCACACTTTGGTTTGATAACTACCCACCTATAGGCTCTCTCTGGATGCTTCCAGTAATATAGCCCTCTGATTTTATCGCCCTGTGTTTAAGAATTCACCAGAAAAAGCAGAGCTGCGGTATAAGTAGGTATTCTCTCCATCCTGCCTCACTGTCCCAAGCCAGGTGAAGCTCCAATCCCAAACTTGTAACTCATGCTTTGGTGGGTTAGTGCAAATTACACCTGGTTAGTGCAAATTACACACTGGGGCTCTGGGGCTTGGGGATCCTGGACACTTCTTCCAAGCTTTACCCAGGCTTCACGTGTAACCCATGAAGGAAAGGATGCCATTGAATTGTATTAGTGTTTGCTTTAAAAGGAGTGTTATGTCCTTAAAATACCTAAATAATGTCACAACATCACGTCATGAGGTGTACTAGCCAACCAGGTTGATAACTTGAATATTCAGATCAAAATATAACATCCATGACCCCCATCATGGATGCTGTCTTTTAATTTCAAGCAGGCTAAACCCCTCTTCTTTGCTCCTGCTGCCTAAGTGACAATATTCATCCACACTCCTCACTTATCTTTGTAACCCATAAATTCTCTACAAACACAGTAGGCCCCTCGTGGAAGTGGTGAGCCCCCAAAACTGGCATGGGCTGATTCACATAGTATTCACATAGTATGTGCTAAATAAATACTTGAATGAGTAAATGAGTGAATCGGTTCTTTCTTGAAAACAACAAAGTCAAAGAGTGTTGACAAAGGAAATGCAGTAGGCGTCAACTGTTGGTTTTTGACAGGGATTTGATGAGGCCTAGCATGAAATGGAGCTGGATGTTAGAACTGGGTGGGTTTGTGACTGGTTAAATGACCACAATCTAAAAGTGCTGATTAATGGATCAATATTAGCCTAGTGGCATGTTTTGAATAACTCTGTCTTTGGCCTGGGCCCTGAAGTACCAATTAGTTTTTTTTTTTTTATTGACAAACTTTAAGGTACAGAAGCCACACTTACTGAATCTGCAGACACAAGGTCTGAAGAGACAGCATATGTGATGAGCAGCTGATCAGGATCCTGACAGTCTGGAACCATGAGCTGAACCCATCAAGAGGAAATCTAAATGGTGATAAACATCAGACCCACCCAAGACATCACCTACACATCCCATAGGAGGAGGGTGGCCTCATTTAATGGCAGTACAGTGGGAACAGAGATTTAACTGATACTAGCTTAAAAAAAAAAAAAAAAAGAATATGGTCTTAGGACATATGGAAAGAGAAGCATAGCCCCTAATGTGGAGGGAGGTGAAAGTTTAGCCCTGCTCTGTGCTGGTCACTCCGCTGCTGGGACTCTCACTTTAGAAGAAGCACCGACAAGTGGGACAAGTGGAACACGTTCCGGAGAATGTCGCTAGGATGCTGAGGGCACTCAAAACAAAAGCTTAAGAGGCTGGATCGAAAGAAGTAGATATGTTTAGCCTGGAGAAATAAAAACCCAGCTCCCTGCAACCTTGCCAGACTGTCAAGTAGAATTAGCCTCTCTCTGGGTTGCCCCAGAGAACAGGATTAAGATCAATGACCAGAAATCCTAGTGAGGAAGATTTCTGAAGATAACAGAGATACGGGAAAACATCATAATATCTATAGCCAGCCGCAAGCCAAACAAAAGGGTTGTTTGGGGAAGGAGGGAGCTTTTTAATCTGGGGTTGTTCAAGCAGAATTTGAATGACTTTTGGGCAGGGATAAGGTTGGACAGGGTCAAACATCAGATGGAAGATGTAAGGTCCCTTCTAACCCCATTCCATGTTCACTAAATACATGTTGAAATAAAGCCCCGATGCCTCTCATCCCTGTTCCTCCTTGGCCAAGTGAAATGTAAGTAATCTGGGATTTTACATGAAGGGCTGGCAACTCACCAGCAATTTGCAAAGATCACTCAGGGTGTTGTTTGCAGAGTCCATGCCCAAATTTGACACAACTTGACATGACAACCATACACTAAACATGGGGGTTGTTACTTGGGGCGTGCACCTGGCTCTGTTAGCCCCTTTTCCTCTCACCCTACTGAACACAACTCTCTCTGTATTTTTTCTAGAAAAGGAAAATCACAATAACTGTCAATCCAAGATCAAGGTTGGTGCTACCCACTGGTAGCTCACTTTCTGCATTTCACAAAGCCACGCCAGGCAATTTAACCTGAAAACATGCTGGAAGACCTGCAGGTCTAACTGACCCACGTGGTTCCTCTGGCTCCCAGTAGTTTGGGCTGCTCCCCAAAATCACTGCCAGTGGCGGGGCAGACAGAGGGTCCCGGGCCAGGACGCCACTTACTGTAAAATAAAACATTTCTGTCTCCTGCTGGTTGGCTCTCCTCTTGGCGATGTTGAGCTTGCTCATGTAAGTCTCGGAGGCGGCTGACTTCACAGACTCTGTGGACCGGCTGTGTTGGAAGGCGTCGGATACGTCAAAGTCCTCCACAGTCAGCATGTCCTGCAAGGTCTGCATGGTGGCGTCCAGGGTTTTTCTAACCTGGGGAAACACAAAAATCCTTCAGGTTGACAAAAATCCTTCAGCCTCAGAATGCCTTTGACACCTCATAGCCCTTTCCCAACCGTTCCTTGATTTCTTCCACATAAAGCATCAGGAGGCAGGCAGGACAAAGATGCTCATTCCCGTTACAGTGATGTGGAAAGTAAGGCCAGCAGCTGGCTGCGGGGAGAAGCCAGGTGGCCTAATCTAAAGTCAGGTCATGGGACTGCTTCTGCTGGAGACAACGTCGGAGAAGGCTGTGACCAACAAGGAACTTGGGTTTTGAGGTTTGTGTTTCTTTATGGTTATACAACCCCAAACCAGCTCCTCCTGGGAGGCAGGTCCCTGAGGAGGAGCAACGCTAGAAACGCTCCCCGTTTCCTTCATCCAGAGAAGGGAGGGGACACAGTCTGCATAAGGGCAGCGTTGTCCTCAGTGAGTGAACTCCTCTGCTGTCGGCCACTGAGTCCACGCAAGCCTGACTGAGAAAAAACAGCCTCGAGGAAGATAGACCCAAGACACACGCAGTGTGCTCGGTGCTCCAGGACTCCGACTCCTTTCCCGGGACCGAGCGGGACCCCCGAGGCTCCACACACAGGGCCCCGGCCTCCCCACAGCCCTTCACTGAACTGTGCCTAAAGGGCGTACTGGAACTTGGATGGAGGGTTGCTCCAAACACAGTCCTGGGAGAACTGCGTCCACATTCACTCCACAGTGATTGCTGCTCAAAGCCTCTCTTGTCACTCAGATCTCAACTTAAAAGTCGCCTCCTGGTGACATCAGGCCTCCCCCCACCCACC
>NW_020172742.1:1497301-1559944 GCF_003031525.2 Neophocaena asiaeorientalis asiaeorientalis
CCTCCTCAACTTAGTGTCTGATATTCTATGTACGTATTCATTTATGGGTTCGTTCGCTTCTGTGTTTTACCACCTGTCTTTTCTCACTAGAACATAAACTCCGTGAGAGGAGGTACTGTATTGTCTCATCCACTCACTTAACTCTGCACAATGTTTAGCGCATAGTATGTGCTAAATAAATACTTGAATGAATAAATGAGTGAATCGGTTCTTTCTAACACAGGCTCACAGAAGCTCAGGTACAAAACTGAGCATTTCCATGGCCATGAACAGCCTACCCAGAAGAGCATGTGCTTCACCCTCCTTTCTGTGCCCCAATTTTCAATTTAAATTCCATTAACATTATTATCCATATACAGCATATACTGTTCCATGTAAACAATTTAAAACGCTTCACAGGAAGATGTAGGGCATAAATAAAGAAAGAAAACACGCTGGCCATATCCTCTCTCTTCTCAGGTTTGATAAACAAATATATAATTTGTCTCCACATAACCTCCCCCCAGGGACTGCTTTGATTCGTTCATCCTTAGCTACACTCTGGCTCACGTTCGTCCTGGCTACGTCCTTTTTGAAGACACAAAGCAACCTGCCCTCTCTGCCTAGAACAGCCCTCTTGAGGTCTGAAGACAGGGACCACGGCTCCCCATCTCCAGCTGCAACTGCACTTCTCAAGGATGGACCTGCCCATGATCTCGGGTGACACTCCCATGTCCTGGTGTCCTCCAATTGGGTGATGTCCTCCCTGGGTGGGGGCATCCCGGCTGGAACAGGAGGTCTCCCATGTGGCCTCATCAGTGCACATCAGAATGGAGCCACTCCAGCTGGTACTTCCATTTGTGCCCACCTGGCAGAAGTCCTGAGCCACCAGCTGCAAGGGAGGTGTGCTGGCCACGGTGAGACAGAAGCTCCCTGGAGCTCAGAATCTATGACACATTTAGTGTGCCCTGGGTTATTTCATTGTGTAATTTAAAATTACATTTCTGATGATAAAAATAACATAAGCTCACTGCAGAAAACAGAGAAAAGCATAGAGAAGAAAACAGAAGTCACCTATACTCCTGCAACCCAGACAAAACCACTATCAACATTCAAGGTATTTCCTTCCAGTCTTTTTCTCTATGCCCGTGAATATGCACAGAAACGTGCACGTATACTTCAGTTTACCCTGGTTAGGTCAGTACTGAACATAGAGTTCTACTTCCTCCTTGCTTTTCTTTAACATCTTGTGAGCATTCCCCATGCCATCAAAGATTCTTGGTGTAGTTGGTTTTGACAGTTGTGCATGTTACAGATGAACCCTGATTTCTTATGTGTTCCATGGCAAGAGTAGACTCTGCAGGACCAGTCAGGCCTTTGTAAAGAAATCCCTCACAGGGTGGAGGGGCTCACTCACCTCCTCGTTCTCGATCTTGAGAGTGGCCAGTCTGGACTGCAGCTGGTGGTACCGCATGAGCAGTTCCGTCTGGACGGGCTGCTGAGCACTGACCTGGCACACCTGCAGAAATGACAGCCACCGCCTGCGGTTGACCGGGGCCCTTGCCACCTGTGCGTAGCTGGGGCCGGCCTATCATTAACATCCCCATCGACAACTGCAGAAACAGGCCTGGAAAGGTTAAGTGACCTGCCCAAGGTCACACAGCTTGTACCCAGCGACACCAGAGCCAGCCGGGAGCCAGGGGCCACCCTCTCACGCTCTCGGTTGTGGTCTACATTTGTGCAGCATGTGACGGTTTGCTACTCAGAGCTTGGACATAATCTCATTAAGTGAGACTAATTGGTTAATTTCCAGGCAGGAAGTGGTGGTAAGGAAGCAACTGCCTAAGAGAAGCCAGTGAAAAGAACAAAGGGTGGGAAACAGTCAGCAGAGTGGCCCAGCAGGAAGATGCTTGAGAGACAGGCAGGCATGGGGCAGCGGCCCTCTCACAGGGGCCGCTGAGAGAGGAGGGGAGAAGAGAAGAAGATGAGAGAGCGATACTGTTCGCCTATACCCATTCCCACCAGGGCTCTCACTACCTGTGGGCTGGGCTGCCTGCCGTAACTTGGCTGAGCTCATAAGGGACAGCAGGCCTCTGTTCTTTACCACTAACTGGGCAACCCAACCCTGCAGTCACCAGCTGATGAGCCAAAGGGCTGGACATGAGGGCACAGGGATGGGGCAGGAGCTGTGGGGAAGCCCGGCAGAAGGCATCTCTTGCAAATGAAGAAAGTGGGCAGAGCCACTGGAGGGTCCAGCAAATGCCATCGTTAAAGGCGCCTCCTGGTCCCTCCCTGCTAAGCAGGTGCAGCGACAGCCCAGCTGAGCTCCCACTGGGATCCAGAGGCTGGCTGGGACCCCCCTGACTCTCGTGTGCCTGGGGGGAGGGAACGGGGCCACTAGGAGAAAGTTCTGGGCACATGTCCCTGGGGTAGAGACGGTGGAGATGGGGAGGCAGATATGACACCTGGTGGCTGTCTCCGTTGGTTCCAGGGACTGGGGCTTGAGCCCTGGAGAGAGGGAGGAATGACATGGAAAAGCTCAAGGAGCTATTTTCATAAGAAGTTGTGTGAAACTCAGGTAACTAGTGTGCTGCTTAGGGGCTAGTGAAGAGCACCTTCTCCCATTTTTTTTTCCAGAACATAATGAGGATGTGAGCAGCGCAAGCCCTGAAGAAAACTGGGTTGGCTCGTACTCCAAGGGCTCACGGCACTGGAGCACAGGTCCGAGTGGCTCTGCTGAGGCCCCGCCTTCAGTGATTTGAGGCCATCCATCCGAGGGGAGAACGTGAGATGATTGTCTGTGTGCAGATGTGGGACTCCCTTGGGGTCTTCTAGACATAGCTGCGAGGGATTTCATGGGAAGCTATGGTCTCGCAATTCTGCAGGTGGGGGACTTGAGCTGCCAAGATTAGGGTATTCGTGGTAAACTCCTCAGCTAGGGAAGCCCATGCACCAAGAACTTGACCCCAGGCCTCTCCGCTGACGTTCTCCTCCCACTGATGCTCTGGGAGCCCATGGGAGACAGATGGAAGCAACCTCAAGCATGGGCTCCTGGGAGAAGCCTACCTCGTCCCCCATGTGGGGCTGGAACTCAAACTTGAGGGGGGGACAGAAGACCTGGTTGCACATGTCCATGACTGTGTGCTTGTCACTTCGGGAATCCAGGTTGTCCACCGCGTTCTCGATGACGTCCAGCCCCTCGTGGCGAGAGGTCTCCAGGTTGTACTCGGCTGAGAGGTAGGTCCGGAAGGTACGGGCCAGGCTGGCATGAAAGCCCAAATCACAGCACTTGGAGAGAAGCACACACAAAAGGTGCAGGTGAGGGTGGTGACATGGAGGTGGGGCCGTCACAATGACTTATGATTACCTCCTATTCCATGGTCAAATCTTTCATGCTGGAGGCCCTCATGCACTTTGGAATCTTACCACAGAAGTTATGGCAAAGCCCTCGGAGGGAGCGGGGGACCGCGATCTGGGCAATGACAGTGCTCCTCGCGGCTCCCCAAACTCACTGCTTTCTTTCTTATCTCCAGGCCTTCACACATGCATTCCCTCTGCCCGAAGACTCTTCCTCTCTCCTCCTGCCTAAATACTCTTCCTTTGGTTTCAGTTTAGAGGTCACTTCCTCCAGGAAGCCTTCCTTGATGTTCTCCCCACTCAGAGTTCACACCAGGTGTCCCTCATCCAGGTGTCCACAACTCCCTCCACCTCTCTCATGGTAACACCCACTGCTTGGCATTACGTTTGCCTTTAATGCATCAGGGTTATGCAGGCTGAGCTCCATGAGGACAGACCCACTGGCTCTTATCCACTGTTGTACCTCAAGAGCTAGAGCTAGTAGGCACTCAATAAAAATTTGGTAAATAAAAAGATGAAAGGGTTGTGTGAAAAAGAAAGCTGAAAGGTAGGAAAGAGGAGGGGTCTGGCCCCCGGGTATTTGGAAGGCAGGACCAGGCAGCTCCCTCTCCTGGGGGCGGTGATAATGGCGATAATGGGTTCCCTCTGCAGCCAAGGGAAGAGCGGTGACCCTCTGACTTCCTGACGGGATACACCCAGGCCAGAGGAAAAGGACGTACCCACCCTCAAGGAAGCCTGACCGAGCACCTGCTGGGCCGGATCCCTGTCTGCATGAAGACATGCGAAGCAGCCCCAGCTCTGTCACAGATGATGCAGGAGCCGCCCCGAAGGCACCACTCACAGAATTCTTTCCCGAAACCTCATTGTCCTACCAGTGTGTCCTGCACAGCTGGTGCTCAGGAGTCAGTGTTCCATTTTCCTCTTGCTTAAACTGCCTGATTTCTCCCAGCATAACATCCCCAAGTGAAGCTGACCTGTATAATTTTGTCTCATTCATTATTTTCTTCCGTATGTGCGTGTGTGTCTAGTGGACTGGACCCAGGCGTGTTAAACAGATAAGCATCTTTACCACCTTGGGAAGTTCCCCAGGGCATGAACTGTGTACGATCACCCCTGTACCCCCAAACCCAGTAAAAGACCTGGTGTAGAGGAGGACGCTTGGAAAGTGCACGCTGAATTACAACTGCCCAGCCCAAGTGTGCAAGGGCCGCCAGAGGCCCACTCCCACCCATGGAGGTAGAAGCCACAGGGTGATACTCCTTCCCAGGCCCCAAAGGCTCCCTGTCCTTCCCCTCCGTTAGGGCTCCAGGGGCCACTGGCCGCCCTATATGCCAGCTAAGGACAAGGGCCAGCCCTCCCTCAGCTGATGACTTGCACCAGGTGGTGCAGGACCCTGTTCAACCCCAGACTCCCCAGGAGCTCACGTCGATGAGGTCGGAGACATCGTGGATGTAGTATTTGCTTATAGCTGCATTGGTGGCCGCCAGATTCAGCAAGTAGTCGTTCCGGGCCTTAGTGCATTTCAGCTTGTTCTCAGAATACTTTGCCTGCCTCTGGAGGAAGGAAAGAGTGGATGTGAGAGCAGAGCCGCTGATGGGAGGGATTTGAGAGTTTCTTTAGGGTCACTGCCTGCGATCAGCTCCCCGCACGGCCCTGGAAAGCCTTACTCCATGGGCCAGGTGAGTAAGATCTGGACCCCGTACCCAAAAAGCTCACCTGACACTGCACGTGTGCAGCCATCATCGGCACTGTCGGGTAAGCAGTGGCCTTTTCCGGGAGTGTAACTAAGACCTCCGGAGGCCCCTCCTCAACACCCCCAGAGGCTGCCCAAACCCGGACGACAGCCTGTGAAGCCCTCCTGACCTGGCTCTTCCTCCACGCTTCTGTCATCCCCTCCTCTGCACATCCTTTAAGAGGTCAAGTTCATTCCTGCCTCTAGACTCAGACCCATTCCCTCTGGCTGGCAGGCCACCCTTCCAGGTCCCTGTGTGGCCTGCTCCACGTCATTCAGGTCCTTAGCCATGGTCACACAGTCGCATGGGCCTCTGACCACACAACCGTGTCTAAAATGTGTCCCCGGCATTTTGACTGCCTCCTCCCCACATTCTGTCCTGCTCTATTTTTCCCATTCATTTAATCTTTGTTCAATTTTTAGTGATTATTTTCATTTTTATTTAATTTTTAAGAGACTCTTTTTTTAGAGCAGTTTTAGCTTCACAGCAAAATTGAGAGGAAGGTGCTGAGATTTCGTGCACACACCCCTACTCCCATACACACACCACGTCCCCCCAATATCAACACCCCCTGGCACCAGGTGGTACATTTGTTACAATTGATGGACCTATACTAACACATTGTAGTCACCCAGAGTCCACAGTTTACCTTAGGGTTCAGTCTTGGTGTTGTACATTCTGTGAATTTGAACAGATATATAATGACATGTATCCATCATTAGAGTATCAGAGCAGCTTCCCTGCCCTGAAAATCCTCTGTGCTCTACCTGTTCATCCCTGTCTCCCACCTAACTGCTGTAATCACTGACCTTCTTACTGTTCCATAGTTCTGCCTTTTCTAGAATGTCATATAGCTGGAATCGTGCAGTATGTAGCCTTTCCAGATTGGTTTCTTTCACTTTGTAACATGCATTTAAGGTTCCTCCGTGTCTTTTCATGGCTTGACAGCTCATTTCTTTTTAGTGCTGAATAACATTCCATTGTCTGGATGGACCACAGTAACTTAGCCACTCACCTACTGAAGGACGTCTTGGTTGCTCAGTTTTTTTCATAAGTACTTTTCACCACCCCAAATCACATTTTTTACCTCTTTGATTACTTGATGATTTTCAGGGTCCCCTGCTAGAAAGTAAGCTCTGTGAAGTCAGAGACTTAATGGTCCCAGCACCCAGAACAGTCCCTGCATGGGCAGCATGAAGTGATTGTCACTGGCTGTCTGGTTGTGCATGGTGGGGAGAGGCGGGTGGGCAGCCAGAGGTGCAGTCTTGGCTAGGAGCTGGACCGCCTCCCTGGGAAGCTGTTTCTGTTCTGGGCCATCCTGGGCAGGAAGCAGTAAAGAGTCCGTGGGTTACAGAGCTGTCCCCTTGCCCCCTTCAGACAGATGAGTCCCACTGCTGAGGAGACAGACAGCTCTCCTTAAAGAAACAGGGCTTCTTCCTACCTAGGCACTCTCAACCTTCCTTCCTCCAGACTGAGTTCTCTAGCTATTCAGTAGAGATGCCCCCATTGTCAGCCTTTTAAATCTCTTCAGACATCTCCTCTGACCTTTCTCCAGGGTTCACTTATTCTGGGAATTTCTAGAAACAAACTTCTGGTTATACCCTGTACCAACCACACACCCAACCTCCACAGAGAGTTTTGAAATTCCTGGCCCATTTCCAGGGGGCTACTATAACCCTGAGACCATTTTCAGCTCTTCATGGGCTCATAAAACTTTATGCCTGGAAAGGATACTTGAAGATATCTTACTTTAATTCATCCATTTTATAGGCGAGGAGATGAAAATTGAAAAGAAGTTGGCTGTCCAAGAGCCAAATGGCCAGTTAGCATAAAACTCTGAACTAAAACTTAGTCTCCAGACCCCACTAACCAGTGCTTTCTCTACCTCTCTACATATCCCCTCTATAGCTACCCCCCTCTCTTTTTTTTTTTTTTTTGCAGTACACGGGCCTCTCACTGCTGTGGCCTCTCCCATTGCGGAGCACAGGCTCCAGACGCGCAGACTCAGTGGCCATGGCTCACGGGCCCAGCCGCTCCGCGGCACGTGGGATCCTCCCAGACCGGGGCACGAACTCGTGTCCCCTGCATTGGCAGGCAGACTCTCAACCACTGCGCCACCAGGGAAGCCCCTGGTTATCTTATTTTTAAACATTCATTTCTAGTATATTCACAGACATATTGTACAACCATCACCACTATCTAAATTTAGAATATTTTCATCACCCCAAGAGAAACCCTGTACCCATTAGCAGTCACTCTGCATTCTTTTCTGCCACGGCTCCTGGCAACCAATAATCTACTTTCTGTCTCTATGGATTTATCTACTCTGCACATTTCAAATAAATGGAATCATGTAATATGTGGTCTTTCGTGACAGGTTTCTTTCACTTAGCCTACTGTTTTCAAGGTTCATCCATGCTGTAGTCTGTATTCATTCCTTTTCATTGCTGAATATTCCCTTACAGGGATTCACCATATTTTATTCATCAGCTGAAGGACGTTTATTTATTTGGATTGTTTCTACCCTTTGGCTATTATGCATAATGCTGCTATGAACATTCATGTGCAAAGTTTTGTCTGGACACATGTTTAAATTTCTCTTGGGTGGATACCTAGGAGTGGAACTGCTGAGTCATATGGTAACTCTATGTTTAACATTTTGAGGAACTTCCAGACTATGTTCCAAAGTGGCTACATCATTTTACATTCCCTCCAGCAATGTATGATGGTTCCAATTTCTCTACACCCGCACCGACACTTGTGATTATCTGACTTTTTTATCTTAGCCATCATGGTGGGTGTGAAGTGGTATCTCACTGTGGTTTTGAATTGCATTTCCTTAATAACTAATGATGCTGAGCATCTTTTCATGTATTTATTGGCCACTCATATATGTTCTTCAGAGATATGTCTATTCAATTCCTTTGCCCATTTTTTAACTGGGTCTCTGCCTGGTTATTGTGGAGCATATTTTTCTTTGCCTTTGGAAATTACCCTGAAATTTTATTTTACCTGCCTTTGGTTACTTTGCCAGCTTACCCAGGTCCTGTTGGATTATGTTCCCACTCAATCTCCTATAATTTTTAAGAGCTGTAGGATCATATAATCATAGAATTAGTCTCATAGAAGCCCAAATAAACATCTGATGCAATGTTTGCAAATAGAAAGAGCTCAGGAAATGTTTGCTGATTTCATGGAATGAATGAATGCAGAGAATTCAACAAGAATATCATAGCTTTTTAAGAAGAAAGGAACCTTAGAAGTAACCCAATCTAGGATGACAAAAAGCAGCATGCACACTGCCCCTCTAAATTCCTTGGCCAAGACAGACATCATTAATTGATCACAGCACTGTCTTTAACTAAAGCCTCGAGAGGGCTCACAATCCTCAGCATAGGGCTCTGGGCAGCCACTATCAATTGATCAGAGTTGACATGAGAAAGGAGATTTGTTTGCCATCACTGTCATTTTTTAAAATTGAAGGTCAGGGACTTCCCCGGTGGTGCAGTGGTTAAGAATCCGCCTGCCAATGCAGGGGACATGGGTTCGAGCCCTGGTCCGGGAAGATCCCACATGCCGCGGAGCAACTAAGCCCATGTGCCCCAACTACTGAGCCTGCGCTCTAGAGCCCACAAGCCACAACTACTGAAGCCCGTGTACCTACAGCCCATGCTCCACAACAAGAGAAACCACCTCAAGGAGAAGCCCGCACACCACAACGGAGAGTAGCCCCCACTCGCCGCAACTAGAGAAAGCCCGCGTGCGTAGCAACAAACACCCAAAGCAGCCAAAAACAAATTAATTAATTAACTAATTTAAAAATAAATAAATAAATAAAATAATATTGAAGGTCAGAGAGTCGCTGTACATGTGGCATCTTCAAAACTCAGCCTGACTCCAAAACTAGCACTCTCACCATGCCCTACCAAAGCACTTTTCCAGCACCAACACACAAGGATTCTAACTGGCCCAGCTTTGGCTCGGCGGTGGCAATTTCTTCAGAATGGTTCTTTACCTGGTTCCCAGGTGCTGGTTGGTACGCCAGCGCCGTTCCCTCTTGTTGGGACACACGAAGTCCCAATCAGCCCCCCGGCCACTAAACTGACGTCCAGGTCAGGCCCCACCCCCACTAACGCCTGGTGATTCTTGCCAGAATGTGCTCGCTGGGTGAGAGTCTCATCGCAGTTCAGCTGTCTTGCCAGCTGAGTGCCTCTGCTGCTGTTGACCCTTGCCTGAGGCCTAACAAGTGTGAGCAGAGGCATGGCCAGCCCTGCCTCCACCGTGACACTGACCTCCAAGACAGCAGACGCTGGCAGCATTATTCCAGCCCCAGTCCCTCAGGGTGCGGAGGCGGAGGCTGAGGCTGTGGGGAGCCTGGCCCTCCCCTTCCTTCCCACCCCGGTACCCGGGGCCTTCACTCGCCTTCTCCTTCATCTTCTCAATCTTCTTCACGGAGCTACGGCGCTGGGGCCGGTCCTCGTGCCGGAGCAGGTTCATGCTGAGGTCTCCCGACTTGTTGAACTGCTTCTCCTCCTGCTTCTCGGCCTCCTTCAGCTTACTTTCCGCACTGATGCTCTCCGCATGGTACATGTGGTAGGTTTTCATGACCTGGAGACACACGAGTGTGGGAAATCAACAGGCTGCTATGGCCCAGCAAGGGTGGCCCTAGCGCTGGCAGCCCCCTTCCAAGTTCTGTGTTCCGGTCAGCTCTGTCCCGGCCCTCTTCCCATGACACGCTCTGAAATCCCACAGCCCTTTACTTTGCACAGACTGTCTGAGGACTGGAAATCATGATCATCAGCAGCAGCAGCAGTTTCATCATCATCATCATCAACAACATCATTAAGTGATTACTAAGTGCCAGCAATGGACCAGTAAAGAGGAAATTTAAAAGGGCCACCACAGGCCCCGGGCATTTTGGGGCTCTCAGAGGTGATATGGTGAACACGGCCTTCTTCAGCTGCCCTCTCCGGCCCTGCCAGCTGGGTCTCTTGTGTCCTGCTCCCTCCCCACAGTGTTGCTGTAAAAGGCCCTCCTCAGGTACCCGTGGGATTTCTATGGGAACATCCTTCTTACACACAAATCGTTATCTCTGCTGTTTCCTTGAGTAAAATTGGCCTGTAAATGGCTCTGTTCCCCAAAGGAATATGGTAACCTAATAGATATTCTATGCTCTCAGAAATAAACTCATCCTTGGCTATAAAATGAATTCCTATAAAGAAAATTGCACTTTGCTACTCTACTTCCACATTAAGAGTTGGATATTGTTACATCAAGGGAATTTTTGAGTCAGAAGGAATTCTATACATCATCTAATCCAACCACCAAATTTTACAAATAGGGAAACTAAGGCCCAGAAGGACAGGGTGACTTATCCAAGATCATACAGTATTATCAGTGTAGTTTCCAGACTTTACATCCATGGGATCATCATCACCATCAAGATACAGAACACTCCCATCACACCAAAAAGATCCCTCTTGTCCCTTTCCAGTCGATCCCCACCCCTTACACCAGCCACAGACAATCACCGGTTTGCTTTCTGTCACTGTAGATTGTTTTTGTGTGTTCTAGAACTTCATGTACATGGACCCATCGAGTATAAACTCTTTTACACCTACCCTTGCTCACTCAGCGTAATTTTTTGGAGATTCTCCCATGTTGTTGCATGTATCAGAAATTCTTTTTTACTGCTGAGTAGTATTGCCTCGTATGGCTATACCACAATTTGTTTATCTGTTCACGTGTTGACCGTTATTGGGGTTGTTTGCAGTTTTTGGCTCTTACGAATAAAGCTGCTAGGAATGTCCATGTACAATTCTTTATGTGGACATATGTTTTCGTTGCTCTTGGGTAAATACCTAGGAGTGGAATGGAGGGTCATATGGTAAGTGTATATCTAACCACAATAAAAATCTGGTCTCAGACTTTTAACTCTATCATATCATACCGGTTCCTTAATTCATTACCATTTGTTCCTCAGATGTGAGTATTTGGGGCAGCCTTAGAGCAAGCTGGGCCAGGCCCATACCAGCAGTATTCTATCTCCCAGTCCCCAACTAGGGGTACACTTCCCTTTGCAATATCAAGTTTATGACCATCTTTCTATGCTAAGAAACACAAGAAATTTCTGGAATTCATGGCTCCTGAGCCTTGTTGGTCCTCTTCTCCTGTTGTTTGGATAATTACAGCAGCTAATGGAGCAGAAGCTTCTGCCTCGGGATGGGATGTGCTTCTGACTAGCCAGGCCCTTTAAGTCAAGGAACTCAGAATGAATTACTGGCCAATGTTATAACCTTATTCACTGTCATTTAAAGTCCTGTGAAGTGAGACTTTTAAATGAGGACTTCCTCTGTGATTCTTACTGTGAAATCACACCATTGATCTGTTGTTAAGAAAGTCCCCTAGAGTCAGTGACAACTGACTGTGGGGGCAACATCTATTGTAGAGCATATCAGGTAAGAATATGGCCTCTGGCCCAAATGTCTGGGCTGAATCCTGATGCTGCCACGTCCTGGCTGTGTGACCTTGGGCAAGTCACATAACCTCTCTGACATCTGCTCCCTCATGTATAAAATGGGGATGATAATGGCACCTACCTCATAGGTTTGTCGTGAGGACTAAATAAGTTAATTTTTTATAAGGTGCTAACAGCAATACCAACCACACAGTAAAAGCGATGTAAGCATTAGCTGCTACCATCACCACCAGCATCAACATCCCTGATTTGGGCTGAGGGTTTGAAAATCTTGAACTTACTCACTTGACTTCAGGAAAATGCTCACAAACTCTAAAAAACATTAGCTAATGTGAAAAAAATAATTATTCTACACCATGTTTCTCCCTCCTTTCATCCTGAAAACCTCCCCACGTTTCAAAACAATAAATGAAAAACTGAAATCAACTTTTCTTCTTGGGTCTTGGTGGAAAGACTTCTTCTCTGCATCCCACCCATCTCTGCTCATCTGCAGTTGCCCTAAAGCCTCTAGAGATGCCCTTCTTGCTGATTTCATCCACTCCTTATGCCAATACCTCTAAGTTTCTTTCTAAACAACTCAATGGACCAGAAAGTGTGTTGGATCAATGTGTTCTCGACATCTAGTGGCCAAAGGGGATGACTGCAGGTTTACAGATAACCAAGGCAGTTGCCTACTTTCAACCACCTTTAAGCCATGGCTCCTGGAACATAACGCAGCTCAGAGTCGGGAAGCCGGCTGAAGGCTGTCTGCGGGCCTCCCTCCCATTCTTGAACCTTCCCTCTACACCTCCACATCCACAGGCACCACTGCTTTCTTTGCTCCTCCCCCTCTATGTGATCCAGCTGGTAATTCCTGATCCCAAGAATAACGGTGAACTTGATCACCTGGTGTCACTTATGTCAGGCAGCTGCCACAAAAGAGCTTAACCTAGGGACCTCTCTGAAGTGAGTCTAACTATTGATGCCCAGAATCCTCTAAGATGTTTCCTTTATTTAATTACCTGAAACATGGGCTTCAGGATGAAAGGCCCTTAGCTCAATAGTCTAGAACAGCCTGCTCAGTACTGCCAGTCCAGGAGATGCTGAATAATATTTTTAAATTACCTATTACTTCACAGAGTTTGCCAACCTCTCTATTCATGGTCACCAAGGAGCATTTCAATTAATCTTTACCCCAGTCCTGGGAGGCAGCATGATAACAGTAATAACAACAATAGCAGCTAACACTTACTGACCGCTTATTACACACCAGGCCTAGTTCTAAGCACTTCACATATACGAACTCACTTCCTTCTCACAAAAACCCTGTGACGTAGACTATATCATCCCTGCTTTACCAAAGAGGAAACCACGAAATAGGGATGAAAGGGTCCTCTGCCCCACAGGGACTCAGGAGACCCAGTTTTGAAACCTGACCTTCCCACCACTTGCTGGATGACCATGGCAGAGGCTTGACCTCTCTGTGCTGCCTGGCAAAGGCCAGAGAGCGGGGGCTAGGAAAGAACTCAGTAAGCTGTGACTGTAGAGTGGCGGGCTGACAGCAGTGCTGGGGCGGGGAAGGGAGCAGAAGTGGATGCAGGAGCTGAGCTGAGGCCAAGTCACTGGGACCTGGTCTTCAACCCGGGCTCTCCAGAGGGGCCCTCAGAGGCACCTACCCAGCTTACTGCCAGATGGGCATTCTCTTTCCAACCCTCAAGACCCTATCAGGGAGAGCCTTTCAGAAGAAGTCCAGCACAGGCTAAGAAGCACTACATAGGAACATGTAAGTGAGACTACTATTCTTGGCCCAAATCAGTTTCATAGGTTCTCAGAGGCCCTCCAGAAACTTTGGTGTATTAACCTGTCATTGAAAGAAACTAAGGCCCAGAAATAGCAAGCATGTGGCCTAAGTCACACAGCAAGCCAGATGGCCGGGCCTTCCAAGCTGTGGACATTGCCTTTTCTGGTGATCATGCTGCCTTTGCTGTGTACACTTTGCCTTTTGCATCTTCCCAAACCCTCAGATCATGAAAACAGGAAAGTACTATCTGTACAGCTCTTCAGATCTGCATTTAAATGCAAAAGAAGGCAAAGGCAATCTGGAAGTTAACAGCATTAATACAGGGACATGCTGGGGCAGGAAAAGGATCAGTTTTTAGAAAATAGGTTCTCCACAATGCAGTCCATGTACACTTCCTCCACCCCACAGGAAGGGCCATCCCTAGGCCACACAACAGTTGTGTATGAGGTGAGACCCTGGGCCAGGACATGACAAAGACATCCTTGAAGTACCCAAACTTCAGTCTGACCGCCCACACTCTGTGTGGCCTACGTTCTCCGTAGAAATTATAATCACTGTCTTATTCCATTTGCACGTTTATAAACTGTCTCACCCAACTAGAGTGTAAAGTCCATGAGGGCAAGGATGTTGTCCATGATCATAATCCCTGTATTAGAGCAGAGACTGGCACCCAGCAAGTAGCAATATATATTTGCATGAATGAGTGGACAACAGCTGACTGGCTGGCTGGATAAATGGGTGGGTGGATGGATGGATAGATAAGTGGGTGGGTGGGTGGATGGATGGGATGGAGGGAGGATAAAACAGGGGAGGTAGATTCTATTGCCTTTGCTCTGGTGAATATATTTGGGGGTAGGGCAACAGCTACACCTTCAATCATTTAATATTTATTGAACAGTTCATTATGTGCTAGTTACTGCACTCGGTGCCATAATAGGAAACACTACAATGTAGAAGACAGATATGGTCTCTGCCCTCACAGAATACACACCTTAGTAGGGACAGTTATGCAAGTGATTATCACAGGGTGTGATAAGTGCAATGATGAGGGGGGTACAGGGCGCTAAAGGAAGGCTTCCTGAGGAAGTGATATCTAAACTGAACCTTGAAGGAAGAGTAGCTATTAGCTAGGTGAACAGGGACTGGGGTGGGGATGGATTATTCCAGACAAAGGAAGCAGTGTCAGCATTAAGCCCATTAGAAGCAGGAGCCAAACAGGTTTGAGGAACAGCTTACAGGTAGAACATCAGGTGTTTGTTTGCAAACCAGCCAATGGAGCCACTTTCTCCTCCTTCCTGAGCTCCTCCCCCTCAGCAGACATCTGTTTTTGCTCTCTGCGTAGGATCATCCAGTCCCCCTCCTTCTGGAGCATCTTCCTGATTTTCTTTGAGGAAATCCCCCAAATTCCGCTCCACCATTCTCATTCCATGTGGTTCATGGAAAACTGACACTACCCCCCAATCCCTGGGTACAGGGCAGCAGACCCAGGCCTGACCTATCAGTAATGCATGATGTTAATCTGGCCACAGCGATGGGACCCCAGCCAGGCCAATTAGAGACAGCCCTGGGCTTCCCCTGGAAACACCAGGAAGGGAGTGTTCACTTTCCACTAGGGGGCGCTGAGCTGATATGAAGTGAGCTTGGGAGGGTGGGGAAGAGGGATGGACTTGGGCCAACTTTGTCACCACAGGGGAGAAGCCTCCTGCAGAGGAAAACACCACCAAATAAGGGAGGGGAGGATGGAGGGAAGGGAGGGAGGGAAAGGAAAGGAGGGGGAAGGAAGACAGAAGGAAGAAGGAAAAGTGAGGGAGGGAATAGGATAAAATGGAGGAGACACAGTTCTGCTGCCTCTGATCTGGTGAGTGTATTGGTGGGGGGAGTGGCTACACCTTCAATCATTATATATTTTTGAACAGCTTATTACATGCAGGTATGATATATACCAGGTGCTGCCAACAGTACTGTGTGGAAGGCAGATAGGGCCTCTGCCCTCATTATTCACTCTACTGGGCAGACAGACAATGAAACAAGTGTGTCAGCCTCCGAGATTCAATAAATTGCCATTTTTACATATGTCAGCTTTTCCTGGCTTTCTGTCTCTTGCTACTGAATGAGTCCCCAAAGGCAGACTTCCTTCCCCGCTAGCTTCCCCACTACCCAGGATCAATCCTGGTCTCGACTGGCCACACTTAGTGCCTGACTCACAAACACTGACCGGCTGAACAGGGGCTGCTCCCCGTACCCGGCTTCCTGCTTCTCTGCCTTGCTCTCCACCTGGGAAACTCCATTGTCATTCAGCTCCAAATCCAATGCCATCTCTTCTCCATTCACACCGTGTCCATATCCCCACTGACACTTGTCACATGGCGTAGCCACATCCCATGCTCTCGACACAATGATGATCGGTAAACGTCTGCTGAGTGAGTGAAGGAATGTCCACGCAGGAGAGCTGAGGCGGGGAAGGAGGTTGTCTAGAAGGAAAGCTTGTTCCCCCCATTCTTCTTAGGACCACCGCCATCCCTAAATGACACTGGGCATACGCCCTGGCCAGCAGCTGTGACAGTCCAGCAGGGCCTGCCTTGCCCTGAGTCAGAGATGCGCCCTCCTCTCCCTCCCTGGGCGGCGTGGCAGGAAGATACAAGCCTGAGAGGAGCCTCAGAGTTCCTCTAGATTCGTGCCTTCATGCCGCAGATGGGGAAATCGAGGACCAGAGCCCAGCTAACTGGCACTGCGTCAGTGTTTCCCAAAGTGTGTGACGGGAACCGCTTGTGTTAGTGAGGTGATTTCAGGTGTTACACCTATTCAGTTCTCTTGGAATCCTTCTGAGTATATCGGGAAGAAAAACTCAGTTTGGTGCTCTCATGTCTAATGCCTGCTTTGAAGGCACTGGCAAGAATTAACCCTGTTTTTTCTTCATTTAGCTTATGGAACCTTTCTATTTATACCAAGTTGTTTTTCATTTGCTAATGTGAAGTATCATTTCCTTCCAAAAAAGATATATATAAGTAATTTATATGTGTATGTTTATATAACTAGTTGAATGTTTTTATGTAAGTAGCTTTTGGGAGTAGACTTGGAGCAGGCTCCGCCACTCCCCCGCTGGGTGACCTTGGGCTGGCTACCCAGTCTCTCTGTGCCTCGCACCCCTCATCTCTAAAATGGGGTGGTAATACTACCACCTACCTCAAAAGTGAACCGAGGATGAAACGAATTAAGACACTGGGCATTTAGACCAGTGCCCAGCATGTGATAATCACCATATAAAAGTGGAGGTTCTAATTATTAGTGATATGAAACAATCTCCAAAACATAACCACAAAAGCAAGATGCAGAACAGTAGGCCCAGTTGTTGCCACTTGTGCGGGATATGTGTGTCCATGTATGCTTAGTGATGAATTAAATATCTCTGCAAGGAGCCACCAGCTGAACTAGAAACTAGTAACCAGGCTTGTATGGGAGGAGGGGGAGAGGTGGGCAGCAGGAGACATACTTCTCACTATGTATCTTTTTGTACTGTTTATCGGGTTTTTTACAAAATGCATGCATTATCTATTTCTAACTTTAAATATTCAACAATTTTTTAAAAAGGAAAGTCTCTCTGGCTCGAGTATGTAACATGTGTAATAGACGGCAAGCCTGGAGGATAGGAGAGCGATCAGGAGGTGGCTGAACTTTTTTAGGCAAAATATTCTCAGAGCTCGGGCTGGCCTAGTGGCATTGTAGGGGAGAGGAGAGAGGGAAGATTTAGAAGCATAAATGAAAAATATTTATGCTTCACCCTTTCATAAAACACACAATGATTTAACACTGGCGTTCACCAGGCACTGTGCTATACTCTATGCCACTCACTCTTAGAATCCAGAGAGATGAGGTGGTGACACTCCCATATTCTAGGGAGCTGAGGCTCAGAGTGTTTAACAAGTGACAGCGCCTTGAACCCAGGTCCATCTGGCTCTGAAACCTGTGCTATTTCCAGTACACAAGGCTGCTTACCCATGAATTAATTATGACCGGGAGAGGGTTTTTTTTTTTACAAAGGAGTCAATTTAAAGAAAATTATTAAGTAAATGGCACAGGGCCCAGTGACATGATGAAACCTCAGTGTTTATATCTCAGTGATGACAGATGTCAGTCCAGGAAGACACACAGTGAGCCTGGGAGGGAGCTGGGGCCAGAACCCATGCTGCTGGGCCCCATCTCAGGCTCTCTCCACCACTGCATCCCTGAGAGTGGTCATCAAGAGGGAGACACCTTTGCAAAAATCTGCCTGGGGGCCCAGAGTTGATTTCATACCCCTGAGTCCAGCGCACAATCAAGTCAAAGCCGGAGTAGGTAAAAGGTAGAGTCCATTCATTACTCCAATTGGCGTCTACCTGTCACCAGCAGCAGTTGGTGTGGGTGCTCCTCAGGCCCCCTCCACGTCACCCTGAACCAAGTCTCAGGGGCCCCACTAGCAGTGCTGGGCTTGGAAGACAGGCCCAGCAGCCCTGCCTGGGAGAGCCTGGAGCAGGGCTACTGAGCCCAGCAGGAGGGGCCCGGTGGCAGATGCTACAAAGTTTGTCAGTGCAAAGCACAACAGGTGCATTTCATGATCTAGGACTATACTGAAAATCTGAACGTATTTTTAGCTGAACAATGAAAACAGAGTGCTTTGTTATTGTTTTGTTTTGGTTTTGCTTCTTCTGGAGCAAAGACTGGCACACTGGCTCACATTCTCACCCTCTGCCCTTCTTTCCTCTCAGGTCAATACACAATGATCAAGAGCTATATATTGTGTCAGGCTGATGGGAGTCTAGGGAAAAATACGTGAGGTGTGACGTGTGTGGGGTGTGTGTGGGGGTGTGTGTGTGTGGGGTGTGTGTGTGGGGTGTGTGTGTGTGTGTGTGTGTGTGTGTGTGTAAGCACTGGCATGTTTTAGAAAGGAAGGCACCTCAAGGTGATGAGGACTGGGCAGAGGGAAGCCTTGTTGAGTGAATGAACGAATGAACCAGTGTGTATAAGCACTGGCATGTTTTAGAAAGGAAGGCACCTCAAGGTGATGAGGACTGGGCAGAGGGAAGCCTTGTTGAGTGAATGAACGAATGAACCAACGAACAAATGAACCTACAAAATGCCCAGCCCTGCCGTCTTCTCTGTGTCCTTCCTGGTCCCAGGTAGAGACCAGTCTTTTCCCTAAAGTAGGAGACAGGTGGCAGTAAGCATTCATCTCTATCATCATTATGCCCAGTACCACCTCCTCTAAAAAACATTGAAAGAAAAAACATGGGGCTTACTGGACAGTCCTTTCTCTACATCATTTCCTCTTTAGTCCCTGTGGTCATGACTGGGGGAGGAGGGAGCATCTAAAGGCTTGCATGACGAGGCACAGTAACCAGAAAGTGCTCAAAGCAAATCTCTAGTAACAAAGCGTGGGATTGGGGTCCAGAGCGTCCTCAGCAACTGGGTGCTGTGGTGGACTGTTTGCAAAGACGGCCACAGTAGTTGCCCGATGGCCTCAGGGATGCCCCTTTGCATCGTCACTTTGCAAGCAGTTTACTTCTCCATCCCACAGCTCTGGGCTTGGCTGTGCGACTTGATTTGGGGAATGAGATATTAGCAAACGTGACACAAACAAAGGCTTGAAACCTCACTGGGGTTTTCCCATTTGGGGCTCTTTTTTTCAATGGCCAGGAAACTGTAGCCACATCAGTGTCCCCAGTTGAACCCAGCCCAAATCACCAACCCACAGAATCTCGAGTGAATAAAATGCTTGTCGTTTTCAGCCACTGAGTTTTGACAGAAGTTGTTATGCAGCAGTTGATAACTGATACAGAGGCCTTAAGCCAGGCTTTACTTCTTTGTGCCTCCGTTTCTTTACCTGGAAAATGTGTGTCAATTAAATAATGTGTATAAAGTATCTAACACAGTGTGAGATACATTCTGGCCATGCTTGTTATTATTATACTTGTTTTGAGGTCCAAAGACGATATTTGACTTGGCCAAGCTGGGAGGTGGTGCAGCAGGAATTCAAACCCACCTCCCTCTGTAATCGATTTGCTCTGCCAGGATCCTGTGTTGTCTCTCCTGCTCAGAATTCCCTTTCTCTTCCTCTGTCCCCCTGTGCTTTGTTAATTCCTACCCATCCAAAGGCACCAGGCCCAGAACTCACCTTTGATCACAGTAGCCCCAGCCCTTTTCTGAAACCTCAGTCAATCTCTCACACATGCACAAACTCTACCCCTCATTTCTTCACTCAGTGAATATATATTGATTGCCTACTGTGTGCCAGCACTGCCCGACTGGGACAGCTGTAGAGAACCTGGCTCAGCTCCCCCAGGCTCACAGTCTAGGTGCCCTCCCTCCGAGTCCAGGTATCCAGCACACTCTAGGCTCTGTCTTTCTTAGGCGGTGATATCACCAGTTCACAAGTTTACTCTCATTTCCCTGCACAGATTCTAAACTCCTTGCAGGCAAAACCAGTTTCTTTCACTTATTCATAGATCCTTCCCTCCCTCCTTCAACAAGTACCCTGGGAACACCAAGGATGTACAAGACACTTCAAAGACCAACTCTTGAAATGTTCACAGCCTGCTGCTACGTCTCCTGTGGTGCTAAGTCCACAGAAGGCAGCCCCAAATATCTGAATTTAAATGAATTTCTGGGCAACTACTGAAAACTCAGTGCAGGCAGCGAATGACCTGGTGGGGGGCAGGGGGTGCTGTTGGCACCACCGTGTTCTCACTTTTCTGCAGCACATGGCAAAAGGAGAGAGTGGGGAGGGGCTGGCCCTTCCTTCCCCACCAGCTCCAAGGCCATTGCCAGGCTGCTGGGAGATGGCAAGCAGGGACCAGCCTGCCTGCCTGGCCTGCGTGTCTAAGGCCAGTGTCACTTCTGTCCAGCCACCCTGCCCCATGGCCAGCAGGGACACCCGTGTGTGGACACCAGCGTTATCCTCCTGGTCCCTGACCCGCCTGCCCTATCCAGCCTACAAACTGGAGAAAGCTTCTATTGCCAGCCCACATTTCACTGAGAGCTGAAGTGACTTGCCCAAGACAAAACAGCTGGGTTCAAACTGAGGCCTTGGGCCCTAAGCGCAGTGCTTCTCACCAAGATCCGACTCCAGGGAGTGTACGTGCCAACGGAAGAGACAGGGTGGAGACATTCAAGATAACATAAGGGGTTTTTTTAAACTGCCAAAGGAATTTGAGGCCCAGCGGTGACGGCTTGCTCAAGGTAGTGGAGTTTGGTCTGGGTTTGAAAACTGAGTATGACTCAGACAAGCAGAGGAGGAAAGAGGGCGGCTGTAGGCCGGGGGATCTACAGGGGTAAAGGAGCCAACAGGGGAGAAATTTGGGGTGAAGAGAGAGCACCCAGGAGGGGAGCCCAGCTGGAGCCCAGAGGAAAGCTTAGAGATCTGGGTGGGAGTGGCTGGGGTCCTGGATGTGGACCCAGTTGCTGGAACACTGTGGAGGTGAAGTGCCTGAGAAACATGAAAAGGTCCTCAACAGGGGAACAAACCCTCTGCAGAATTCTGAGGAGAAACATCTCATCTGGTTCCCGGCCTTGCCCCTTTACCACACAGCTTCTCCACCGGGTGCTAAAGTGGGAACACACAGTCCACTTCACACTCGCCAGGGAGGTGGAGACAGCAGTGGTGATGGGACCATGGGAACCTCTGATACGCTGCGCCTCTTGGTTCTCTTTGTCCTGGGCATGCTTACGTATCTGATCCCCTTTAATTCTCACAAGGGGGTGTAAAAAGCAGGTATTATTATTTCTATTTATCAACTGTATTTGAATCCAGGTCTCCAGCTCCAGAGTCTGTGCTGTAAACCACAAGGTGATTTCCCCACAGTCCAATCTGACTCAAAGTCATATGTTTTCTCCAGCAGCAGTGCTTCCTTTACCCCAAGCAACGATCCATTAAAAAACTGTCAGGGTGCGAGTTTTTCTCCTTAACTTGGAATCACAGAAATGTGTGTTTCAACTTTTATAGATTAATCTCTAGGAACTCTCACCCCCATTTTACTGATTTGGAGACTGAGGCCCAGAAGATCGAATGCCTGGCCCAAAGTCCCATAGCTGGTTGGAGTCTGAGGCAGGACTTCCAACCTGAAGTACAGGCTCTTGGGCAAAGGCTCTTGGCCCCTGAGAGGTCTACCACCTGCTGGTTGCACAGAACATGGACTTAGAAAGATAACAATACCAAAGAGAGGGGCCTCTCACAACCTGCTCTTCTTCCCCTCATACCAGAGCTTTTCAAATATAATTTTAGCAGCAGAATCCTCCCCTTTTAATGAGAAGCTTTATAAGGAATCTCCACATACTTAAAACATAACAGTTTTTCTCTGGCCTGATTGCCTTAGGGGTGGTGGGCCTGCAGTTCTGTCTGCTAGGCCTCCCCACCCTGCTCCCCCAGGCTGTCACTGGGCCTCTCCTCACTCCTCCCCACGGAAGCCCGTGGCTCCTCAAAGCACAGGCTGTAACTTCCCTCACTATAACCACTGTGCTTGTGTTCCCCATCCACTCGCCTTCTCAGATTCTAACACCCATCCCAAACCCAGTTAGATCTTGCCTCTAAGCAGGGAACAAGGTCAGTTCTGGGCCAAATTGTGATGTTCTGAAATTATTCCCCTGAGATGGTGAGGCATGCTCATCCACCCCCCAACCCCTACCCTCTGCCCCTCACGTGACCCTCAGAAGAGTGCTCCATTTTGCAGATGAGAATACTGAGATCCAGATGAGCTAAATGCCCGCCTCAGGTCCCACAGTCAGTAAGGAGCGGGCCTCAGCTTCAGCCTGTCCTACCTGACCCACGCTCTCTCCACTCCAGCTTTGCGTCTTCAGGTTTGGGAGGTAATATATTCCCACAGTTGGCAGGTAATCTGGATCTCTGTGAACTTTTACAAATTAAACATGCCCGGGGCCCCTCCCCAAATGTACTGAATCAGAAGCTGGGGCTGTGAGTCATTACATCCCATCGTGATGACCCACTGTCACTCAGGCAAAAGACACAGCAAAAAGGCCCAGGGTCACCCCAGATCTCTGGTCAGCCACCCCCCTGTGCTGGGCGCAGAAGAAAGGGGGCCCAATCCCAAACAGCAGCGGAGCCTGAGCGAGACTCACCGTGTAGAGCTCATTGGTGACCTTCAGGAGCTCCTCATGCATCTGCAGGCCGATCTCCTTGCTCTGGAATATGGAAGAACAAGCGTCAGAAGGGCAGAAGGGAGCTGGCTGCACTGACCAATTTCCTCTTCAACACAGAAAGGGCAGCAATGCTTGGGGTGGGGTGGAAAGGGGTACAGAAAACGACATAAACTTCATTGACCCAGACCTGAATACCTCAACTCACATCCACAGAACAAATCCACAGAGAGTGGCTCCTTAAAGCAGGAATTCCTGGGCCATATAAGTTGGGGAACCCTACACATCCCCTCCCTACCTTGATGCTTCACAGAGACACCATATTAAAGATTCTGAGAAGCCCCACAGCCAATCAACCTGTTCAGCTTTCTGTAATGCTGGGTGTCTTCAGCTGATGTGACTAGAGTGTGTGTCCCTAGCTCAAAACTCACTAACATCTCATGAGACTGGGGTTCCAAAGAACCCAGTATGAGAAATAATGATCTAGCCTCTCAATTCAGTGAGCAGCTCAGGTAAATAGCCCACTGGCGCTTGAGGCAGGGGGTCTGCGTTCTTGCCTGGCTGCACTGCCGACTAGTCACATGGCCTTGGAACCTAAGTTATCACATCTATAAAATAAAAAACTTTAAAAAGCTCCTTGAACAAAATGAGGCAGGTTTTCTTACTGCAGAACTTTTCAGAGGCTTTCATGCCCTCACATGCATGGACTTTGGGGCTGTAGGGTGCAAGTTTAGCTGACCTCAATCCAAACCATGAAGTGACATACATATTTAGTATATTGAGGGACATGAGTCAGAAAACAATGGACGAATTATCTCCAGGCTCCCTCCAGCCTGAAGATTCCAGGATTCTGTTATTTTGCATATTATTATTATTATTATTACAGCCATCCCTCCATATCCATGTGTTCTGCATCCAAGGATTCAACCAACTGCAGATAGAAAATATTTGAAAAAAAATTCCAGAGAGTTCCAAAAAGCAAAACTTGAATTTGTCTTGTACTCTACTGCCAACTATTTACATATAGCATTTACAGTGTATTTGTAACTATTAACATAGTATTTACACTGTATTAGGTATTATAAGTAGTCTAGAGATGACTTAAAGTATATGGGAGAATTGCATAATTATATGCAAATATTAGGCCATTTTATACAAGGGACTTGAGCACTGTTGGATTTTGGTATCACGTGGCGGGGGCGGGTCGTGGAGCCAATCCCCCCCCATATTGAGGGATGACTGTGTTATTATTATTATTAGGGGGAGGGGAAATGCTCTTCCTGTTTGCCCAGGCCATCATATGAAACTTCTGTATTGACAATGGGAGCCCTGCTCTTGGCCCCTGACAGATGAGTCATCCTGTCCTCTCTCTCAGCTCCCTCAGCCTCAAGTATGGCCAGCGGCTGACTGGCCTTCCTCTGGCTCCTTCACAGGTCAGAGCCCCCAGACTCTGAGGTCGCTGAGGAAGGCTCAGTATCAGACATGATGCCTTCCCAGGCTCTTCACCTGGCCCATTACCTTCCTCTCAGCTTCTGGCCCTGGATGGCCAAGAATCACCCGCGTGAAGGCAGTCCCTACAGGAGATCTCTTAGATCTCCTAAGAGATAGCAAGGACTCCAAGGCAATTGCAGAGATCTGTTTAGACATCCCTCCAGCTCTGGCGACTAAAGCAAGGAGACCCAATCCAGAAGCACAGCAGAGCCTCGGCAGAACTTTCTGTGCAGAGCTCCGGGAGAATCTTCGGTCGCATCCTGGGCATCTACAGAGGTGCTCGATGAGCCCAAGGAGCTGTCCCCATCTCCTTCCATTCTCCCTGAGTCTCAGCCGGTACCTCAGTCTCACCTGTGGCCCCTCCCCCTGACATTTGCCTCGGACTCTCTGACACCCTCCAATGGCCTCCTCTTGGTCCTCGGTCTGGCCAACATCTCTGACACCCAAGATTCAGTTTCTCACGTATTTGTTTTTATGATCCAACTTTTTTGATAGGTAATAAATGCACATGGTTAAAGGAACTCTAACAGTCAGCAAGGTAAAAAGTGAAAAGTAAGTGTCCTGGGCTCCCAGAATCCCACCCAGAGGCAAGTGCTATTAAGTTTCTTCTGATACCTTCCAGAAACAGTCGATGAATATACATGCATACAGTTGGATAGTGTCTGTTTTTTTTTTAACACAAATGAAAGTATTCTATACAAGCCTTTGTTTCTTGCTTTTTTCCACCTAACAATGTAACTGAGAGATTGTTCCTTGACAGGACACGTAGCTCTTGCATTCTCTTTTTCTAATAGCTGCTCGGGGTTCCATACACCAGATGTATCGTAACTAATTAACTAGCAGGTTGTCTCCAGTCTCTTAATATTCCAAACAATGAGACAGTGAACATCACTGTACTCTGTCACCATGCACATGGGCAGGGACCCCTGTCAGAAAAATTTCTAGAAGCAGCTCTGCTCGGAAGAGTCCAGCCTTCTCAGCTCAGCGCCAGCCGGCTCCCCACGCACTGCTGACTTCAGCTCCCACTTCTCGGGCTCCATCCTGCATGACCTCAAAGACCCATATCTTCAGCTGTTGCAAAACAGTACAGTTTGGATGGCGCCTTATCACATCAAATTCAAATTACCCAAAACAAAGTTGTGACTTTTCCTCCATCTCCTCAAGTTCAGTCAATGGGATAATATCTTCCCAGACATGGCAACTGGAAATTTGGAGCTATTTTTGACACTTTTTTAAAAATCCCCCGTCCTCAATCTAACCTGTCAGTGCATCCTGCCTTCGAACCGCCCAGTCCTTTGTTTTCTGCAGCAGGCTATACCCGTTCCCTCCCCACTATCCATTCTTGCCCTTCCTGCTTCGTAACAGAGACGTGAATTTGGCCCTGCTTTCATCCCTCCAGCCAAATTCTTTCCAGGACATCACTGACACCCATCCCGACTCAAGATGGCAGATTCTGTATGTGTTGTTAGTCTGGGGGTGAGTATATGACAACTGCATGGAAGAGGACTTAGAAGGTTGAGGGGAATTTCAGCTTTCCTACTGAGTGCTAGCAAAAAATCATGGAGCCCCAGTGGCTACCAGCAGGCCTCTTAGGACCAGGAGAGGAAGCCGCCTTGGGTGGCAGAACAAGAAACCTAGCTGCTAATGACCTCCAGAGAAACTGGTTGAACCGAACCCACAGCCTGCCTCCCGGTGAACTTCTACTTCTGTGGATTTACTAGTTAAGCTACTTAAAGCTGGGTTTTCTGCCATTGGCAGCCCAAAGCAACCTAATGGATGCATTTCCCATCACCAGTCCCACAGCAAGCAATGTCATCACTGCAGGACCCAGATTCGTGAAGCCGCCCCTCAACAAAGTCCTGACTCTGGTTCCCGATTCTGCATGCCCATCCCAATGTCATTTCCTAGAAATGCATTTTACTGTGTCCCTCTAAGGCTGCCTCAGTGCCTATGGGATCAAGACCCAGCTCTTTAGCTTGACTTTCAAGGCTCCATACAATCTGGCAGAGGTCTGGTTATGGGGTGGAGAGGGCTGAATTTCAGAGCCACAGAGACCGGGATTGAAGACAGGACTTTAAACCATTTTACCTCTCAGCATCTTTGCTTCCTCGCCTGTAAAATGAGTGCCCGTTACTGTCCTTCTTTGCATTTATAAAGGGAAGTGCAGTGATCTTGCTTGTTTACTTGTTTATTCATTTGTCATTTGTTTCCCCCACTTGAAGGTAAACCCCATGAGGGCAAAGAGACTTTCTGTCTGGTGGTAGATGCTCATATCCCCCAGCTGCTGGGACGGCTGGCAGCAGACAGCCCCCAGCTAAGAGAAAGCTTCAGGGATGGCATCAGAGGATGTGGTGACAAGCCCTCCAAAGACCGACATCTCATCCAAAGATGGATCTACGTGGGGCATAGAGGCTGGTCTCTCCTGTCTCAACATGGACAGCTCTAAAGGGCTGTGCTCTCTTTAGAACTCCCCGTAGGGCTGGCTAAGACCTTAAGTAAGCCTGCCTGCACTATAGCTTGGCTCCACTCAGCTTCCTCCCCCGCCCTCCCTAGGGGGTGGATCCCAAGTACACTCCCTAATCATTCTGCTAAGATGTTAAATTCAGGCCTCAGAGTCAGCTTCCCGGGTACCCAATCTGCAATGTCTCACCTCCCCACTCTTCCCGGCAAGCCGTAGAGCCTGTCGCATAGTGGGTGTTCATTAAGTAAGTTTGTTGAGTGAACCTATGAATGAATCAAGTGACAGTTCCTCTAAGACTTAGTTTCCTTATCTGTAAAAGTGGGACGATGTCACAAGTGTCATGAAGTCCCTGTAAGGATGAAAAAAGATGACGCACATGACAGCACTGGTATCATACCAGGCACAGGCAAAGAGCTTGGGAAACAGTGGTACAGGCTGAATCAATACCCACTGGATGCCAGGAGCAAGGCTAGGAAGTTGCCCAGAAAAGGGAATTCAAAGTTGAATTTTTTATTAACTCTCCCCAGTTTGGTGGGATCAAGGGTCAAGAACGAAATAATTCTAAGGCATGAGGCAGAAAAGGCTGCAAAAGAGTGAAAGAGGAGGCGATGTGGGAAGCAGGGATGAAGAGGCTGGAGGGACCACCACCGGAGCCACCTGACCTTGCACGGATGGCCAGAGACGGCATTCTAGACAGGAGGCACAGCCTGAGCAAAGGCACGGAGGCCAGGAATAGGGGAAAATGTGGTTTGCTAAGAGAGAAGCACAGCAACAGAAGAGCAGAAGGTACGCTTGGAAGGCAGGTTGGGCCAGATCACGGAGGCTAGCAGAGCGCAGGCTTCAGTCAGAGCGCACCTGGGAGCCTCTGAAGGTTTCTGAGCAGCAGGGTCTGACGGCAGACTGTGCTTCTTCAGGAAGATGAAGCTATGGGTAGAAGAGGGTGGATTGGATGGAGGCGCTGTAAGTCACCAGAGGGAACCTGCCTGAGTCTCTGCTCTCTCCCCCTCAGCACCAAGCCTGGGCAGGGCTGGCCACAGTGAGGCCTCAGCCAATAGAACTGCAAAGGACTAAAGGCATTTTATTTTTTATGGTTGGGTTTTGTTGGGAAGGGAAAGAGTCTCACTACAGTTCCAGAAACTACTGAACCCAAACCAAACATTCCATCATGAAGGGGAGGCTAAAACCCTGATCATCCCCAGCAGACACCACACCCAGCCCTTGGGGACCCCAGCGGCAGTGTATTCGCACTCTGTCTGCATTTCTCGCATGGCTTTCATGCCTACAGAGGTTGGGGTGGTGGGTTGCTTCCTTCAAGGACAGGAAGCGTGCGGACTGTAGAATATGATTACACTGGGCCAAGGAGGGTTCAGCCCTGGTTCTTCGGGGTTGGAAGGACAAAGCCCTGTCTCTCTAACCCAAAAATCTGTAAAATTGGGTGGCAGGTGGCCCCGGCCCTGCTTCTTTTTTTGCCCATGGCTAAGGACAGTTAAACTCCCCTGAGGACCAGGTCACTCGGATGGGGGTGGGGGCGGTCCTGGGCATTACGAGACACTTAGCAGCATTCCTGGCCTATCACCTCTAGACGCCAGGAGCATCCCCTACCCCACCGCAAGCTGTGACAACAAAAATTATCTCCAAACATTGCCAAATGTTCCCTAGGGGACAAAATCGTCCTGGGTGGAACCGCTGCCCTAGACTTAGGGCTCCAAGTGGCAGCTTCTCTGGGCTACAGATGTGTTTTATTTGGCCATTCAGTGTTTTCAGAAAATCTGACGCTTTCCAGCATTTAAAAATCAGGAAATTGCCCTTACAAGTCCAGATTTTCAGCTTCTCTTGAAAAACTAGAAGATCCAGAGAGGCTGAGCCCCGACTTGGAGCACAGCGGCCCCTCGGATGGGGTTGTACTCTCCAGTTGGCCACAGCATCTCCCTTCACCCATCCCTTTGAGTTTATGACCAGAAACCAGTGGGGTCTCACTGGGGGCAGCCGTCTGTATCCCCTGGTGCTCATCAAGGCAGCCATCCCAGACCTGCCAAATCCAAACGTGTGAGAGGATCTTTCTACAAGAGCCCTTCTCACATGCCGACCTTTGAGAGTCACCGAAGAGTCTGGTTCCTGAGGCTGAACCTCCTGACTCTCCCGTGGACCCAGACCCCACTGTCTGCATAGAACCCCACGCCCCTGAACCCATCCTCCTGTCTGCACTACCTCTTCCTGTAGCTCTGTGGCCAGTTCCTCACCTAGCTTTGATTCGATTTACACCAGCATTTATTGAATGGCCTACTACATACGAGCCTCCACGAGGCACTAATGACACAAAGCTGAGTGAGACCTGGTCCCTGCTCCATCAGCTGCTGCCAGCATTTCTGGAGCACATTCCATAGGTAAACACTGTCCAAAGTCACCTCCATATATTATCTAATGGAAACCTTTAAGGCAGGTACTATTATTATGCCCACCCGGCAGACAAGGGCTGGTGGCTCATAAGGGTTAAGCAACTTGCCCCACGCTGTACAGCTAGGAAGTGGCAGAGCCAGGGTTCAACTTTTGGTTGCTCTAACCCCAAAGCTGGCACTCATAAGGACCTTCTGTGGCCTGTTTCCCCAGGGCCAAGACGAGATACAGGCACACAGGTGAAGAGAAGCCACTGCAATGCTGTCACAGAGATGAGTCCAGGCCACAAGTCCAGGCTGCAAAGAACGGCATACCCTCTGGACGCCACCAGCCCATCCGATGTGCTTTCTCACCACTTGTGCAAAAATCTGCATCCTTGGGCCTTACCCTCACTTTCAGGCAGTAGAGTTCTCCTTGGCCTGGTCCTTCTTGGCCCACCTGCCCTGCTAGGACTAAATTGGCCATGATGGCCATCTCTGGCTTCTCCCTTCTTCCTTGTTCTGATAACAAAAGATGAGATACAGGTGGCACTCACCCCTGCTTGTCTGATCACACCAGATGGTCCATCCAGCACGGGACCCAGCCTGACCAGAGCGCTCTGGTGCCCTGTGTCTAGTGACTGGGTCAGAGATGGAAATGTATTCCAGGCTGAGCCAACAAGAATTTTCCCTGCAGCTTTCTAAGAACCATACTCTCAGATCATCTCTCCTCTGGGGTCACCAAGCAAGGACATCAGGGGTCTCGAGCTACCCACCACAAGGAGAGTTAGGGCCTCGACAACAGCATTTCTGTCCTGACCTAGTGATGCTAAGACTCACCTCTGGACTTTTCCAGCTTACAGAATCCCGTGAACTTCCACCTTTGCTCATGTGAAACAATACTGACGCACTCTGCTTATTTTAGCATGAAGACACCAAAATAACCACAGGGTGTGACAGCCTTCTGAAAACCCTCTACCAAGCACCAGCTTTCAAACAGTTTCTGCAAAAGGACCAATTTTCAACCGACTAGAGAGAGCATAAGCCCCTTAAAGGCTGGGACTCTGGCTTCGCAGAGTGCTGTTCACGAAGACTTGCACACAAAAGCAACTCCATACTACCTGTGCGTGAGCTAACCAATACGCAGAGCCAGCGAATGGAGAGGGTAAAAGGGGGCCACCTTTGACTCTCGCTTTTCCGCAAAACACAAGACAAAACCAAATCCTGTACATTCATGTCAAGATGGCACCAGATGACAAAAATTTTTTGACACAGTGTTCCTGAGCGAAATCAATGTCTTCACCAAAAGTCCTGCTGTGGATGGCTGAATTTGCTTTTCAACGCAGGGCTGATCTCGCTATTAAGGGGAAACCCTCAGAACTGTCACTACAAATCCTAGGACTTCATGAGCTGTATTTGAAAAGTTCTCTTTGCAAAAGGTATGTATCTGTCTCCCTCAGGCTAACTCAAATGTGGAGCTGGTCATTCTGCACATCTAGAAAACATTAAAATTCTGGGTTTCAATGACAAGACTCCCTCTCACTTCTCCAGAGGAGACCGTTCGAAACAACCCTTAGAAAACTTTAAGGCAGTGAGTAAGGTGGAACCCTCCTCAACTCCAACTGTCCCCTCTTTCATCGCATCAGGCGTTGAGTCAGCAACACCTGTCTCCCTTTTCTCTTTGCTTGATGTTCTCATGTCCAGTTTTCCCCCTTTGGGAACATTCCATGGTTTTCCTAGTTCTGAGGTTCGAAGGAAATAATGGGAAACAAATACACAAACCAAGTGGAAACAAATATACAAACAAAGTAAAAACAAAAACTCTGTCTCTTTTAGTGCTAATCCACTGCTTCAGCTTATTTTCTCATCAAATAACAAAACTGGAGACCCACAGATGTTCCCCATTTAAATAAATGATATATGTAAGCACTGGCCATCTCCCAAAGAGATTGCATTTTTATTTCCAAAACAAAGGCTTGAGGGGCGTGTCTTGGAGGGATGGGGCTTCTCCAACTCTGTCCTGGAAGGTCAGTTTATCCCTGAACACAGCCACTTGGACAGCTAACTGGCTGCCATTCTCCGGGCTGTGTCCTAACTTGCCAGTAACTGGGCTGCCAGCGCTCTGGCACGTCCTTACCCCTTGCCTCCTAACATCATCCTTAGCCTACACTCCGCCCACCTTCCACCAAGACACTTGTAACTCTTCCCCCTCCCCCCACCTTCTTCCTTTCCCTGCTCCTGGACACCTCCCTTCTTTCCTCCCCTTCCCAAACTAACTTCTGTCTCCTGTGGCTGCAACTCCAAATGTTGTCATCTACTTGTTTTCACAAGGAGCTGGAACACCAGGGCTGGGATATCAGGCAGCAAGGAAACAGGAGGCCCTGCGACCATTCATCAAATGTCCTCGGCAGAAGTGGGCCCCACTAGTGCCTCCCAGGAGGCCAGCAGCAGGCTAAGGCAAAAAGCCTAATGTTGTGTCTGTCACCCTCTTCCCCCTTAATTCCTCCCAGCATCTCTCTGGGGACCCTGTTTGTGCTGAAAGCCTTCATTTTCAGAAATGCTTAAAATAACAAGTCTGAGGATACCTTGGAATGGCATGACCAAGTGACCTGATACGGTCAGGCTAGGAGTTTCTGGATCTCTTCTAATAATACTAAATATTATTATTCATATAATACTTATCGTTAATAGTAATGCTTAGTACTATTGATATTACTACCAATAATACTTATCATTAAAGAAAATAACAACAATAATAGCTATCATTTCTTTGATCTCTTAGCGTATACCAGGCCCAATGACAACTGCTTTACTGACAGTACCTCACGTAAGCCTAATATCAGCCTATGGGATATAACCCCACTGTAACCCCACTTTAAAGATTAGGACACAGAGGCTCAGGGAGGGTGAGTAATTTGCTCAAGATCACAGAGCTAGTAAATGTGATTCTCTCAACGATTCCACTCTGTTGCTTCCACCCTGTTGCTGGGAGAGTTATGACTCCCTGTGCCTTTAGAATTTTTTTCCCCAAACATTCCAAAATAATTATAAAATGGATATCCCTCTGCCTTACCATAAGAAGCATGCAGATATTTAAAAGGCTCTCCTTTAGGTCACCGTCAATATCAGACAACAGACAAGTACCCAGTTCCGTTTTGTAGAATCTCCTGTTTTCTGTGACCACGTCCTGACCCCACCCCCTGGCTTCCAGGCCAAGGCAGAAGGACACAGTGTGGACTGCCGGGCTGAGTCTCCGTGAAAGCAGAACATACTCAGGAATAATCTTTCCTATGTCCCTGATTTTCTTCATTTTTTTGGCAAGAGTTGGGGGACATAAATCTCTCACAGGTAAGCATCAATAGGCTCAGGGGACGGTGAGAGTCTCTGTATCCTAAGGAGCGTGACAGATCCGTCTTCCTGAAAAACCAATAGCTACAAAAACCAGAAGCCCCTCAGCTTTGAGCTGTTTTCTCCCCCTCTACATTCTCTTCAAGGTGAATATGGATGTTGTCAGGCTTATCTGTTGGATTCAAAACATTATTGATCACTTATTCCTGCTGAATAACTGACCTGAGATATCTCTCTAACCTCCTTGTCATTTTATGATCTGATCTTCTACTTTATTTGCATTGTTTGTGAATACCTATGTATCCACCCACCTATCCACCACCTTCCCACCCATCCACCCATCCACCCATCCACTCATCCACCCATCTACCCATGAACCTACCCATCCACCTATCCACTCATTCCTTTCTATTTCCATATCAACCTCCCTGATCCAGGCCCCTGTCACCTTCCACTACTAACTTGTATATTAGTCAATATGTATAACAACTGAGTCCAGCAACTCTCTTTTCAAAGCCATCAAATGCACGAAATCAGTCGTCCTTAAATTTGGCTCTGGCCACAACACGCCCTACTCAAGAACCTTCAGTGGTTCTTCTTTGCCTAAAAAATAAAGCCCAGCTTCTCACTCTGACACCCAAGGCCCCCTTGATCTGTCTCCAACCTACCTTCCCCACCCCACCACTTAATTTCAGCACTCCAATATTTAAAACACACAGAAGAGTAGAGAGAACAATAACAAACACCCATGAATATGCCACCCAAATTAGATAACCATTAAAATTTTGTCATTTTTGCTTCAAAATCACTCTTAGGAAGCAAAATGTTACAGAGAGCACTGAAGCGTTGTCTCCTTCCTTCTTCCCTCAGCCCTCAGTAACTCTTGTGAAGCTGGTGTGTATTCTTAGCCAGTCCACCTTTGTATAGCTCTGTTTCAGACAGGTATCTAAGAATACAAACAATATGAACTGTTTGAGTTTTAAATTTATAAAAATAGTATAATGTACCTTGCTTTCTTCACCCAACATTGTGTTTTCAACTTTTATACACAATTGCTTTATGTAGATCTAGTTCCTCCATCTAAATGATTGTATAACAGTCCATCATGGGACTATCCATAGCTTATTTAACCAGTCCCTCCACGATGGCCATTGAGGTGATTTCCCTTTGTTTCTTTACTACAAACACTATTGCAGAAAACCTCCTTGCACAAGGTTTTGTGTGTGTGCAGATATGCTAGAATATTTTAGGTTGTACTTAGAAGTGGAACTGCTGGGATACAGCGTATGTACCTCTTCCTTCTCTGTCACAAGACACTCCCAGTGTTCTCCGAAGGGGCTGAACCAATTTACATGTTTATTAGGACGACACAAGTGGCCCTGATGCTCCACATTCTTGCCAGCACTTGGGATTATTTGACCAATCTAATGGGAGTCAAACTGTGTCTCATTTTCTTTTATTTTACCTTCTCCTGATTACCTGTAAGTATGAGCATCTTTTCTTACATTTTTAACCATTTAAATTTCATTTTCTGTGACTTATTTATATCTTTTACCCATGTTCCTATTGGGTTGTTTGCCCTTTTCCAATTTATTTGTGGGAGCTGATTTTTATATTCAGGTTATTAACCTTTTATTAATTCTGTGCATGCCAAATATCTTTTCCTTGCCTGGTCTGTATTTTCCCCTTATTTATTTGTTGCAGTTGTTGTTGTATAGAAGATTTTTTAAATCTTTATGTAATGGAATTTATCAATATTTTCCTTTATGGTGTGTGCTTTTTTGTTTTATGTTTAAGCAACCTTTTCCTACCCGCCAAGGTTTTAAATAGAATCTTCTACATTTTCTTCCAAAATTTTTTAAAGTTTTGTTTTTTACCTTTAGCACTTTAATCCATCTAGAATATATTTTTGGGAACTAAGGTGGAGGTCTAATTTTATTCCATATGGAAGAAAAAGTGTGTGTGTGTGCGTGTGTGTGTGTGTTTAAACCAGTTCCTAAAAAATAATAAGAAATGGACAAGCAACCAGTGGAATCAGATCCATTTACTAAACAGGCTATCCTTTCCCCTAATCTGTAATGCACCACTGCCATATACTGTGTTCCCATCTGTGGGGGGCTTTGTTTCTGGGCTCTGATCTGGACCATCGGTTAGTTTACTTAGCATTGGCCTAATATTACCTGTTTTACTGACTATCACTTAAGAGGAAGTCTTCATATCTGATAAGGCAAATGCTCCAACAAATACCAAAAAAATAGAGCCTACAGGCCTTATTTTCTTTTTATGGGGTAATCAAGTTAAAAATTTAAAGCAAGTAGAAAGCTTTAAAGAAAATCTTTGGAAATAAAATATGCATAATTCTGAAAAAATTATGGGGCAAAGAAGAAATTGCAAAATGCAAATTATGAAATATTTATATCTGAATGACAATGAAAACATCACTTATCAAAATTCCTAGGATGCAGCTAATTTATAGCATTAATGGCATTAATTTTCCATCATTGTTGTTTTCTAATGTATGCATTTTTTCTAAACTTTAGTTTCTGCTCTGTTAGATTCTTTTTTTTTTATTAATTAATTTATTTATTTTTGGCTGCACTGGGTCTTCGTTGCTGTGCGCAGGCTTTCTCTAGTTGCTGCGAGTGGGGGCTATTCTTCCTTGCGGTGCACAGGCTTCTCATTGCAGTGGCTTCTCTTGTTGCGCAGCATGGGCTCTAGGCGCACGGGCTTCAGTAGTTGCAGCCCGTGGGCTCAGTAGTTGTGGCTTGCAGGTGCTAGAGCACAGGTTCAGTAGTTGTGGCACACGGGCTTAGTTGCTCCGCGGCATGTGGGATCTTCCCGGACCAGGGCTCAAACCCATGTCTCCTGCATTGGCAGGTGGATTCTTAACCATTGTGCCACCTGGGAAGCCCTAATGTATGCACAGGAATGTTATTAATTTTTATATATTGATCTTGTAATCAGCCATCTTGCTGAATGCTTCAGCAGGAAGTATGAGATTTACTGGTGGTTTTCGGTTAACACCCTTTATTAGACTAAGGAGGTTTCTATTTATTCCTAATTCGCTAAGAGTTAAATGGTGAAAAGATAAAAGCATGCTTTTTAAAAGTCAAGAAAGTATTCAATATCCTGTGATAAACCATAATGGAAAAGAAGATGAAAAAGAATGTATATATGTATAACTGAGTCACTTTGCTGTACAGCAGTAATTAACACAACATTGTAAATCAACTATACTTCGATTAAAAATAAATTTAAAGAAAGACAAGAATGCCATTTCTCTTCCATTTCCCTCTACACTATATCAGTTGAGGTCCAAATCAATATAATAAGGCAAGAAAAGGAAATAAGGTTATAAAAAAAAAGAAAGACCACCATCAGTTAGAACTAATCAGTGAGTGGTTTCCTGAGCATATTTTCTTATTTCTGACCCTTTATTTAACCTGTGTGCCTGAATGTTCCTTCATCCCACCTCTAAACTTAATTCTCACTATGTTCTTTCTCAAAGTCCCAATAATCCTCCTAATAATAACTAATATTTAATGATTGCTTACTGTGTACCAGGTAGGCATCTTATATCATCATTTTTTAATCCTTACAACAACCCTAAGAAAGAGGTTTTTTATTAGCTTCCTTTTGAAAATGTTGAAAGTCAGCGGTTTAGGAATTAGGTTGAGCTCACACATCTGGAAAGTGGCAGAACAGGGATTACGCAGTCTGTCCATACCCCTAGCCACTGCAGTAGACTGCAATGCTGGCCGACCTGCTCATGATCTGGGACCCAGATTTTTCTGCCAATGTGCCTTTGCTTTGGTCTAGAATCCTGTCTCCTACTTTTCCCAGATCTCTGCATATCCACTGGGGACACAGCAATGCACCACTCAGATCCCCTTCAGCACTGGAGGACTTATTCCCCCAGCTATGCGGAGTGCTCCCGGCAGGCACCCCCAGCTATCAGCCCTGTTTGGAAGTGTCTCACCAAAGAGGCACCTACCCAAGGCCACATGCCCTCCCAGGAGCAACATGAGGGTATAAAGGCCTAGTTTCCTCGCCACAACCCAGGACAACTCAGAAGGGCCACCCCAGCCTCAGAGCTCCCCAAGGAGTCATTTGAGGCCTTTCCTGCAAATTCCCTGAATCCTGCCTCCCTCCCTTCCTTCTGCAGTGGGGACCCCAAGAACACTTGATAATACACCCCTGCACCATAATCACTGTCTGAGAGTCAGCTTCCTGGGAACCCAAGCTGGCATAGATCCTAATCCTCACTTCAAGATTCACTTCAGATGCTGCATCCTCAACATAAAACCTTCTCCAAAGTGCCCCCCAGCCCAGATTAGAAGTCCTCCCTCTGAACCAACTTCCCTTTCTGCTGTATTTGCATCACTGATGCACATCTGTCTTCACTTCCATTGTTCACTGCCAGCTCCTTGAGGGAAGGCACTGTGTCTGATTCATCTCTCCATCCTCTTTAGCACCTGCCTTCACCACTAAGCATGGGCTCTTGGGTCAGACAAATCTGGATTCAAACCCCAGCTTCACCTTTACAGGCATCAGTTTCCTCATCTGTAAAACGGGGGTGATGACAACATCTTCCTCTAAGTGTTTAAGAAGTGAACGCTTAGCCCAGAGCCCGGCAAACAGTAAGCACTCACTAATTGTTTGTTATCTATGATTACTGCTTATCTATTGTCACAAAAGCAACAATACATGTCTGCTGAGTGAGTTGGGAACATGGCGACCAGCTCAGCAGCCTCAACTAGCAGAGCGAGCGTTCACAACTTGTCTCCCTGGCAGACAGTGGAGACGGCTGAAGGCTCCTCGTCCCTGGCAGTCTGCCCACTTCACTCTCTCTGTCTGTGCAGGCATCAGAGTTGGACCCTCCAGCATGCAAACCCTCACTCTCTCCTGCAACCCAAAAATAAAAAATAAACTTGGCTTTGAATCCAAGGCCATTGGTGCTTTTGATCTTGGTCACAAAGCAAGGCAATTATTGGATACAAAAGCCCTGATTTATTTATGAAATGTGACGGACATCTTCAAGGCAGGAACGAAAAAGCTCACTGAAGACCAAGCCCTTATTGCCACACAATGAATGACTGCTTTCAAACACAAGCCCCCCGAATGCCCTCTTTTCTCCGCTAAGAGTCTTTCCTCATTAGCGCTTCCTTCAGAATACCGCAGCTTCCAACAATCAAGCCCACTCCACGGCTGGGGCAAGTAATTAAATTCTGCAGGCAGCAGAGCAGAGAATAATGGATGGCTATTGTCAAGGAAGCTGAGGCTGGAGATGAAATGGGCTTCAATGCCCAGCTCAGAGATGGTTGGGGCGGGAAGAGAGAGCAAGCAGGGTGCAGATGGACCCTCCCTGTTGGTGCACCATGGTGGGCAGTGGATTCAGGACTGGACCTGGAGTGGAGAACCTGCATCTGGGGCCGGAGTCTGTGCTTACCAGAGGTGGGCCTGCATTTCCTCACCTGTAAAAGCAGAAGGTTGGACTAGGCAAGTCATTCCCCATGTGTGATCCCCAGATCAGCAGCATCAGCAGCGCCTGGGAACTCGTTAGAAATGCAGAATCTCAGGCCTCACTTCAACCTGGTGAATCAGAAGCTGTGGGCATGGGGCCCAGCAATCCATGTTTACCAAGCCCTCCAGGTGATTCTGATGCTAGACTTTGAGAAGCTCTGTTAGATCATGTTTAAAGATGAGGCCACAAACTCAAATGCACAAAGGGCCAAGGAGCTAAAATAAAGGGGTCAGTGTCATTCACCGGACAACCCACAGGGGCTGTGGGGCAGTGGAGCGAGTGTGCCCAGCCTGAAGGACCAGCGGCTACTCAGCTCTGGACAAGTACCGCCAAGAATGACCCCATGTTGTTCTGGTACTGTCAGAGCTTCTGGCTTTTTAAGAGGAATACAAAGTTCTGATTTTTATGCGAAATCCCACAATTTTAAAATATTAAAAAAAAAAAAAAAAAGGGCTTCCCTGGGGGCTCAGGGGTTGAGAGTCCACCTGCCGATGCAGGGGACACGGCTTCGTGCCCCAGTCCGGGAAGATCCCACGTGCCACGGAGCGGCTGGGCCCATGAGCCATGGCCGCTGAGCCTGTGTATCCGGAGCCTGTGCTCCGCAACAGGAGAAGCCACAACAGTGAGAGGCCCACGTACCGCAAAAATAAAATAAAATAAAGTAAAATATTGGTTGAAGTTTTCTTAACATAGTGAGGGCCAAGCAGATTACACTTGAGAACCAAATTCAGCTGTGGACCACCATTTTGCAGCCTCCGTTCCAAGGTGCTGTGGACTCTCATCATGACACTCTGTCCCCTGTGCTCTTGCCTTCGTCCTAACACTGAACTCCTAACCTCCTTTCCCCACTTGGGAGACTCCTATTCATCCTTCAACACCCAATTCAAGCATCACCTCCACTGTGAACTCATTCTCAACCCTCTGCCCCACTTTCCACCTTCTCCACTAAGAAAGTAGAGAAGAATCAAACACGGGGCCAAAGAACTGACACGTAGAAGAAAGTAACACAGAGGAGGAAGACATGGCGAGGTTATAAAACAGGCTTCTCCCACAGAGGAGGAATGAGGAAACTCTTGAAAAAGTTACCGTATTGCTGCTTGAAAAATCGCTTAAAAAAGGACACTGAGGGCTTCCCTGGTGGCGCAGTGGCTGGGAGTCCGCCTGCCGATGCAGGGGACGCGGGTTCGTGCCCCGGTCTGGGAAGATCCCACATGCTGCGGAGCAGCTGGGTCCGTGAGCCATGGCCGCTGAGCCTGCGCGTCCGGAGCCTTTGCTCACCAAAAAAAAAAAAAAAAAAAAAAAAAAAAAAGGACACTGATCCCATTTGACCAGAATCTAATAAAATGAAGTTTTAAAAGGGCAAATATAAAAAAACACAAGGACAGAATTCATGGACATATTAAAAAACATTTGGTACAAAATCCCCTGGAGATTTGAGCTGAGCGTTCAGAGTGGGTCAAATGCGCTGAGACGATCATGAAAAAGGCAAGTGCCTTCATAGGTTTCATTATTAGAAATAAAGTGTCTAGACAGCCCTGCTCTCCTCTTAACTGGTCAGAGCTTTCTGGAGGGTTCTGAGTGGTTCTGAATATTAACTTATGCCGGTCAGAGAAGCCCTGGAGCCTGACCCAGGAGGAGAGAAAACTCAAAGCCAAGTCACGGGGGTCAACTGAAGGAACCTGGCATGTTTACCTAGAGGCAGGAAGGGCCTGGGTGTGTGGTCATGAGTACCTGATAGATTTCCATGTGGATTGATCTAGGTGGCCCAGAGGACCTGTGAGTGGAAACCCTGAAAGATTTCATCTCAACATTGGGGAGAATTTTCTATTGGTCTCGGTTGTCCCCAAATGTAATGCAAGGTAATGAATGCCCATTATTGGGGGAGATCTGGCAAAGAGAAGACAGCTCATGAAGAGGATGATAAAAGGACTGGAACAGAAGGCCTAGTGGACACCCATTGTTTTATTTCACCCTTCTTGTAAGAGCACCCAGTTTTTCCTGGGGAACCACCCTCAGCCATCCTTTGTCCTATGCATAAGGGGGAGTTGAGTGTATGCCCAGCTTCAGGAGCACTCGTGTGACGCACACTGGTCCAGTCAGAGCCTGTAAGACCCAATTCTGGGAGAAGGGACCTCTCACTTTCCGCTGGACTTGAAGCAGGTAGGATGTAAGCCTGGGGCTGCAGGGGCCATGTGGTCATCACAGAGAGAGAGACTGACTATGCATGAGCCCTTCTCCCACCCCTCCTTAAAAACACAACAAAACAAAAAACTGGAAAACAAAGAAAACTGGCGCAGAATCGCAGAGAGATTGGGTTCTAACAACACCCTTGGTGCCTTTGAAGCCCCCATGCCTGAAGCCAGTCTTGGCTCTGAAGAGCCGATAAGCTCCCTTTCCTCCCTCAAGCCAGCTGAGCTGCGTTTCTGTTGTTTGCAACCGTAAGAGTCCTGATCACTACGGTGGCTGCTAAGAGCTCATCCAGTCGGTTCTGCTCTGGTGGATCCACATCTCACAGTTAAAGCAACGGCCACCTGCATGCACAAGTCCATTTGCCCAGATGAAGCCTAGAATGGCTGTGGAATGAGAAGTGCTGCTTCCAGGCATAGCGCACTGCATTGCAGAAGGGGAAACGGAGAATCAGGAAAAGGTGAGTTATGAAGTCAAAGAGCATTCTGCACCACTGAGGAGCTGGCAGGTGGAGCAGCTGCCCCAGGCCCAGGCACAGGAAGGACACCTGGCCTGGAAGCCACTCCCACCTCCTGCAGAGGCAGTGGCAGAATGTCACTTGTCAGATGGCGAAGGACTCCCACTCCAAGTGTGGCACTGTCACCATCTCCTCTTCCCAGATGAGAAAAGTGAGGCTCAGAGAGACTTACCCAGGGTCACAATGTCAGTGACAGGTGGCTCTGAGACAGACTCCAAAAGCCCAGCCGTGCTGCCTCCTGGAAGTGATGACAACTGGCCATTCTCAGGCTTTACCTTCTCATCTGTAAAATGGGCTAAGTGATGATCTTGTTCCCCAGTCTGACCAGAGACCAGCCCCTGCAGTCGTTTGAGGTCTGCAGAACTATTATTATGTAAGGATGCAGGGCTCAGGGCTGAGATCATCTATAACTGATGTGACACAAGGGGGCCACGCTGTGCTAAATCAGCCAGTCAGGCCCTGTCCCCCAGCTCTCTCTTGGCCCAGAGGGACCGGGTCGTTTCCTTTGTTCCACAGGCACAGAGCTGGTAACAAGGCAGCCAGGAGCTCAGCTGTAGACCTTTTTTCATTATTTTCCACCCTGTTAACCTCCATCACAAGTGAGGCTGCTGTCAGCCTAAATGAGAGCTGAAAAGATTTATCTCACTTGTCCCAGGGCTCAGCTCAGGAAAAGATCCTTCATTTCCTAAAGGCCCAGATGACCCTTTCTCTGTGAGTCCCTCCCACCCAGAAAAATAGATGTGACAGTGGCAGCAGCAGGCGGGGGCTTGTGATGGGACCAAACAATCTGAATCCCTTCAGTTTGGCTTCGCAAAGCACTATGTGAATTTTTTTTTATTGCACTGTATTTACCTTTCTAATTATGTTTGCTTACGCAAATATTAAACTTAGACTACACTTCATAAACACAGCCCCAGGAGGAGACCAGAGCAGATTGTGTGGCGGGGGGCGGGGGGGGAGGGGAATTAGCCTGCAGTTACAATTTTGCCATAGAAGTCATCCTCAAAGTGGACAATCCACATACAGACCAGGGAGAGATGACTATATTTCAAACCAACTTGTCTTCTTCCTCTGTGTGTCTAGCAATCCCAGGTCACCTCTTCCCTAAAACTGGTGCCTGGCAAGAACAGATGAGCTGGATCATTTTAGTAGTAATAGTCTCTTACACTCGTATTATAATAGCCAGCTTTCCTGAGCACTTAGTGACAGGTGCTGCTTTCCACGCTTTACTTGGGATTAATAACCCTCTTAACCCAAGCAACTGCCCTGTGGGTACTTCTATCCCCATTTCACAAATAAGGAAACAGGCTCAGAGAGTTTCAGTAACAAACCCAAAGACACACAGCTAATAAACAATGGAACCAGGATTATGAAGCCAGAAATTTAAGACTTGTGGACCCAAAGACCACAAGGCAGGATTATGAAGCCAGAAATTTAAGACTTGTGGACCCAAAGACCACAAGGCAGGATTATGAAGCCAGAAATTTAAGACTTGTGGACCCAAAGACCATATCCTGAAACACTTCTCAATAATACCCACCTCCTTCACTTGCACCATTTCATTTAACCCTCATACTGCCCCTGGGAAGTAGATGATCTTAACCTCATTAGATAGACAAACAAATGAGCAAAATCTGACCCTAAAATTCCTGTTACAGAAACAGATCTTAAGAAAATAGCAGTGGCCCAGCCAACATCGTTCTCAATGGTGAAAAACTGAAACCATTTCCACTAAGATCAGGAACAAGACAAGGTTGCCAACTCTCACCACAATTATTCCACATAGTTTTGGAAGTTTTAGTCACAGCAATCAGAGAAGAAAAAGAAATAAAAAGAATCCAAATCGGAAAAGAAGAAGTAAAACTGTCACTGTTTGCAGATGACATGATACTACACATAGAGAATCCTAAACATGCTACCAGAAAACTACTAGAGCTAATCAATGAATTTGGTAAAGTAGCAGGATACAAAATTAATGCACAGAAATCTCTTGCATTCCTATACACTAATGATGAAAAATCTGAAAGAGAAATTAAGGAAACACTCCCATTGACCACTGCAACAAAAAGAATAAAATACCTAGGAATAAACCTACCTAAGGAGGTAAAAGACCTGTACTCAGAAAACTATAAGACACTGATGAAAGGAATCAAAAATGACACAAACAGATGGAGAGATATACCATGTTCTTGGATTGGAAGAATCAACATTGTGAAAATGACTATGCTACCCAAAGCAATCTACAGATTCAATGTAATCCCTATCAAACTACCAATGGCCTTCTTCACAGAACTAGAACAAAAAACTTTACAATTCATAAGGAAACACAAAAGACCCCGAAGAGCCAAAGCAATCTCAAGATAGAAAAATGGAGCTGGAGGAATCAGGCTCCTGGACTTCAGAGTATACTACAAAGCTACAGTAATCAAGACAGTATGGTACTGGCACAAAAACAGGAATATAGATCAATGGAACAGGATAGAAAGCCCAGAGGTAAAAGCAGTGGCCCATCAACAGATGAATGGATCAAGTACATGTGGTATATCTAAATATACATATACAGTGGAATATTATTCAGCCATAAAAAAAGAATGAAAGTCTGCTATTTGCAGCAATGTGGATGGACCTAGAGAATATTATGCTTAGTGAAGTAAGTCAGAGAGGGAAAAACAAATACTATATGCTAACACGTATATGTGGAATCTAAAAAACAATACAAATGAATGTATATGCAAAACAGAAACAGACACACAGATATAGAAAACAAACTACTGGTTACCAAAAGGGAAAGGGGCAAATTAGTGGTATGGGATTAAGAGACACAAACTACAATAAATGAAATAAATAAGCAACAAGGATATATTGTGTAGCACAGGGAAATATAGCCATTATCTTATACTTTTAATGGAGTACAATCTACAAAAATACTGAATCACTATGCTATATACCTACAACTAATAGAATATTGTAAATAAACTATACTTCAATTTAAAAAGTAGCAGTGAATGTGACAAAGGTGTATATAAAAGAAGCTCACAGCAGCAGTATTTATAATAATATGGAAATCACTGAAGTGTTCAACAATAAGGGATTGGTTAAATAAACTAGGGTACATCTGTATGATGAAATACTATGCAATGTTTCAAAATGTTGTGGAATTATATTTATTGATATGGGAAAATTTTGTAATCCAGTGTTATATAATTTGTTAGGTGACATAAGCAGAGAGTAAAATCATATATGCAGTCTGATCTCATCTGGGAAAAGTACATACATATTCTAGAAAGTGTATAAAATCAGCACTCATAGAAAATGTATTTACATATGTACATATAAAGAAGTTCCTATGACAACCAAAGTGATTATGGCTGAGTGATAGCATTTCAGGTGACATTAATTTCTAAGTGTTTGTTTTTGAATTTTATTTTTTACACAAGTGTGAGCTCATCTCTGTGTTTCCAAATCTCCTACAATGAGTGTACTACTTACCTAACCATGCAAAGGTTTTTATTTTTGTGGTGATGGTGGTTGCTGAAGTGGCTGAGCCCCCCAGCCACATCCAGGACTCAAACTCAGGGTCTGCGGTGCCAAGTCCAGGCCTCAGCACCCCGCACCCTTCAACATGCCTGACCCCTGGTCCCAGGTCCCCAGACCACACCCCACCGTGGCTGGCTGTCTTGCCAAGGCCAGCCTGGGGCAGAAACTCGGGTGGCCCAAATACCCACCTTTTTGAAGAGTCTGATGACATCCTCGCTGATTTGGGAGAGGCGAACGATGACATTGTTCATGAAGATGTCATTGAGGGTGGCATGGTCTCGGCTCTCCCGCCTGGTCTGATGCAGGACTAGATACCAACAGTTCACAGGCGAGAGGAGATATTGGTCCTTCCTGTGGAAACCAAGACAGCTCAAGTTGGCTCCACTGAAACTGCCAGCCACACAGTGTTCTACGTTGTCACCCACCGCGGCTCTTTTGACCCTCATGGGGCCCTTTCAAACTCGTTTTATCATAACATATTTAACAGCTGGGGTAACAGAGACCATGAGGAAGCAATCCTCCCAAGGTCACAGAGCAGTGCTGGGGCCAAAACCCAGGTCTTTGACTAGAAGTCCTATCCCGTCCTACTCTCCCACTGGATGTAGCACTTGCTACATGTATCTCTCCCTTCTGAGAGGAAGCTGTCTTCCCTGGAGTTAAGAAATACTAAACCAGTTGTGCTTGAAATTCTTGTATGAGTTCTAGAAATATCCAGGGGAAAGAACAAAAAGTGGACCCTTTCCTTCCCCTCCTTGCCTCCCCCAACCCCTGGGGGTCCCTCAGGCTCTTAACCTTTTTGTCCTCCTCCAGGGTCAGTCCTGGTCTCTTGGCCTCTTGGAAACACATTCCTTTGCCCCTCAATGGAGCTGAGGGCCTGGAGGATTTCAGGTTCTATACTTGGGAAGAGAGCCTAAGGAAATCTGCTTTTGAGTGAAGTACACGCAAGACAAATCTTTGTCCTTCAATGACTGACACATTCTTAGTGTCCTCTAGCTGGGCATTATGCTAAAAGAGGGGTTCTCAAAGTGTTGGGGTCCCCAGACCAGCAGCAGCATCGCCTGGGGTCTATAAGAAATGCAGGCTCTTGAGCCTCACTCCAGCCCTGCTGAATCAGAACCTCTGGAGGTGACCCGGTGATCTGGGTTTTAACAAGCCCTCCAAGCTGCTGATTCCCACACAAGTCTGAGAACCACAGATCTATGCACCAGTGTTTCCCGAAACTTGGGAAATGGGATATTTCCAAAAAAGAAATGGGGGATATCTCTCTTCTCTGTGCTGTACCAAAGACCCCTCTGTTAGTCTCAATAGAGTGTATATAGTGTCCAGGAAGACAGTAAAGGACAATCAGAAACCAAAATCAAACCAATAATCCCACGTTGTCACATGGGGCATCTGGCATGTGTACTTGACCTAAGACCCTTCCTCCACTTTCCAAGGCAGGAAGGTGATATTGGGGCAGAGGGCCATCCACCACCTAGGGTGACTGGCTCAAGGTCCAGTCCCCCAGGCCTGCCTGGCTCCCCCGGGGGGCTGGCCATGGTTCTCTGAGGAAATGCGGCCTTCCACGATCAGTGTTTCTGAGGAAGGGAATTCTGCTGACTTCCGCTTTGACCACATCATCCTCCCAAAGGCAAGTGGAAGCGTAGCCCTGAGGGCCTCTGGGCAGCCACAGCACATACACCCCTCACTGCACCCAAACCCTGGGCTTGGGAAGGATAGGTGAGGAGAGGCCAGTTGACTTTTCCTTCTGTCACCAAACGGGCTTAAAAATCTGCCCAGGTAGTCGGAATTTGGGAGAAAGGAATTTGGTTGAGAGAGTGGATGGATATGTTAGAGACCTCTAAGGAAAATGGAGGAGACATTATGCTGTAAGAGAAACGAAGCAGTTTCTCCTTTGTTTATAGCCTAGAGAAAAGGCCAGAACACTGAAATCCAACAGCCCAGCCCAAATCCCTCAGCATTTATTCCGTGTCAGGTCTCAGGTGGGCTCTGGGTGAGCGTGGACACAGACCTGCCTCGGAGGGGCTCCTAATGAGGTGGCTGAGGCAGAAGGATTACAGTGGAAGGTGCTGAAGCGCTGGGATAGAAACATGCAGAGCACCCGTTCTGCGCGAGAAGCTGGAGAAAACGCGGAGCCCACTCCACGTCCCCGTCACACAGGCCCCTTTGCTTTCCTGCCAGCTTCTTCCCACCTGGGGTCTTCACGCGCGCTGTGCCATCTGGAATGTGTGAGCCCCTGCTCTTCTCTCTTCCTCTGAGTCTTGGCTTAAATGATACTCCCTGGAGAGTGTGCCTCGGAGGACCTCGCTCTAGGGCAGCGGTTCTCAGAGGTGGTCCCCAGCCCAGATGCATCAGCTTCACTTTGAAATTTGTTGGAAATGTAAATTGTCGGGGCCACTCCAGACCACTTAATAAGAAATCCTGGAGGTGGGACCAGCACCTGTGTTTTGACCAGCCCTCCAGAGGATTGCGATGCACTCTCAAGTTTGAGAATTCCTGCCTTAAGGAGTTTCCACTCCCCACCCATCACCCTACTCGAAGTTCTGTGAGAGCAGGAACTGTTTCTGTCTTAGTCACCATATCCAGTGCCCAGCAATGTGCCTGACATGTAGTAGGTGCTGTAGAAGAGAAACCCAACAGAAAAGGTCACATTTGTGCTGGGTCTTGAAGAATAGGTACGAGTTTTCCAAATAGAGGGGCAGAGAGATGGAATTGTAGGCAGAGGGACCTGTGGATACAAAGATAGAGAAGCAGCTCAGCAGAGCTAGAATTGTCAGCGTGTTAGGGGAGGACATAAGGATGGGGAGACAGGTGAAAGGTTTGATTGTGGGGAATTGAACACCAGCCTAATGAGTTGGGATTTTATCATCTAGGCCATATGGTTCTCAACCCAGGTTGCACACTAAAATCACCTGGGAAGCTTTTAAAAAACACCAAGACCCAGGCCCCACCCAAGACCAATTAAGTCAGAATCTCTGGGGGTAGAACGTTGGTATTTTTAAAACATTCTCTATAAGATTCTAATGTGCATCCAGGGTTAAGAATGCCTGCTGTAGGCAGTGGAGAGTCATGGAAGTTATTTAAGCAGAGGTATGATCTAACCAATGTGTGTCTTAGAAAGATCATTGCGGGCAGACTGGAGGATGATGGACAGATGAGTGGGTGGGTGGATGGGTTGGTGGGTGGGTGGCTTGTTGGGTGGATAGACGGATGGATGGATGAACAGGTGGATGAGTGGAGGGCTGGATGGGTGTGGGCAGAGGTGTGGGGCTGGAGGCAGGAGGACCAGTCAGGAGGTGACCCTAGTCCAGGAAAAGAGAGATGATGAGGGCCTGGGTGGTGGCCAGAGAAGGGTGAATTTAAGAGACTCCTCACCAAGAGAGCAGAGAATCTTAGAGACTTCCTGGAAATAGAGAGGGGGTGGGGGAGGGGGAAGTGGATGGTGATTCTGAGATTTGGATCTCAGGCGACTGGTTGGATGCTGATGACATGAACCAAGATAAGAACTGCAAGTGGAGAAGTGGGTTTGGGCAGAAAATAGTTTACATCCCATTTCCACAGCTTCCTAGGTGGCGATGGAAATGCAAAGATGAAAGGAGAGATGAGATAATTGAGCTGTTACCTAAATTACTTCAGGGGCTGAGCTCAGCCTGGGATGCAAGAATTGAACAGCATCAGGGAATTAAATGTGCAAAATTTATGGAAGTCACAGCCAGAAGGTAAGTTTCAGGGGAAAGGAAAAAGGTCTTGAAAGGGTGCAAAAGTGCTGGGACAGCTTGGGGACCATTAATTAGGTCACCTGGCCAGGGAGAGACTGGGTAAGAGAAAGAGTGGAAAGGAGGCGCTTTCCTTATCAGCAGCTGTGGGCAGGAGGCAACACAGACGCAGACGGGATTACAGGGGCGGCAGAAGGAGCAGAGGCAAGGAGGGGAGAGTTACCCGAAAGCAACCAAGGACTTGTCAAGCTAAAGTGAGTGGCTGCTGAGGAGATGAGGCCTTGGTTCATTCAGGCTTTCATTCATTCATTGTCTGTCTCCGTGTGTACGTGCCAGGCAGGCGAGGGGCTGGGGATGCAGCAGTAACCACAGCAGGCAAGACCCTGCTCCACAAGGCTACATTCGGGTAAGGGAGACACACGAGGAAGCAGAAGATGATGATACAGCCTCATAAATGTAGTGATGGGAAGGAGACTACGGGGCAGAGGAGGCCCCCTCGCCCAGATCTGGTGGAGGGGTGAGCATGGATGGCTTCCTGGAGGAAGCACTTTCTAGACTGAGAACTAAAGGCTGGAATGGAGTTTGACAGGGGAGAGCTTTCTAGGTGGAGAAATATGATGAACAAAGGCCTAGAGAGAGCAGGTTGGTGAGTCAAACATAGTCAAGGGGGCTCAAGCATCATGTCCTGGAGTGATGGGGGGAGAGTGAAAAACAAAGTTGGAGAATTAGGAAGAGGCCACATAGTTAAGGGCCTTAAGTCCCAGTAGAGAGTTTGAGCTTCATCCTGAGGTTGGCGGGGAGCCACTGAGGGGTTTAGAACAGGGGAGTGAAAGGGTAAAATTCCACTTTCAAACTCTCACTCTGGCTACTGAGTGGAGGATGGGCTTGAGGGGGCCAAGAGGGAAGTTGAGGGATTCAAGAAACATTTAGGTGGTAAACTGACTGGACCCTGAGATTGACTGGTTGGGAGGGAAAAGAAGATGCTCAGAATGACTCCAAGTCTTTCAGGCTGGGTGCCTGAGAGCAGGGGTAGCATTTACGGAGATGAGGAACATTTACAGGGGCAGGGTAGGGAGGGAAGGCGATGAGTTTTATTTGAAGACGGCGAGCCTAAAGGGCTTGTGGAACACTCAGAAGGCGATATCTGGGCTAGAGAGATAAATGTGGACGCCGGCAACAAGCACTTGGATGATATTTGAAACCGTGGAATGACCTGGAACTCTTTACAAATGCACATGACCACCACGTGGCAGAAAAGGCAAATTCTCAGGAGGCCTGTCGAGGCTGCAGCTGGAGGGATGGGGCAGGGCTGCGCTCCTCCTGCCCTGGTGAGCTGGAAGAGGCCTACAATGGGGATGATGTGCCAGCCCATCCTCTGCAGACACTGTCCCAGGCCTGCCGTGCAACCAGCAGGTCCATCCTCTGGGTCCACTCCAGCACGGGAGGCTGCTTCTGCTCTCCCCATCTTCTCCCAGCCCTGGCTCCCCTCGTGTGGGGCAGCTCATTTGGAGACTAAAAGACCGGGGTGAACAGGGCTGTCCACAGCCAGGGTCAGGGTGGAGTTGACCGCTCTGTGGAGAGCTGCCATCTGTGGCCTTGGCCACAATGGTACCTGGCTCTCACCATGTCAGAAAGAAGAGGGAAGGCCACAGATGGGGCCCAGCATGGTGAGACAGAAAGACACGATGAAACAGAAAGACACCTGGACTTGGGGGGGAGGGGTACCCCTGAGTCCATACTGCCTGTGTGACTATATGCAGGTCTCTTAACCCCTGTGGCCTGGCTACTTAGACCATATTGTCAACCTTGTTGTTAAACACCAGAAAAAAGCTCCAGGGTCATTCAGCAGTTTCCCCACTGGATACATTCTTATTGCATATTTCACATGGACCAGTCCCCAGGGACATGACATGGAGCGCAACAGACACAGCTCCTGCCTCCACGGAGATTACAGTCCAGTGGGGGAGACACATAATCCTCAGAGAGTTCAGCACGTGTGGATGGAGTCACAGCCACAGAAAGTGCCAGAAAGGAGAGCATGGTGCATGAGGACTCCTATTGAGGGGACCTGGCCGGACTCCGGGGGTCTCTGAAGTGTCCCTAAGGAAGGGGCCTTTCAGCTAGGCTCTAAAGGAAGAGATGGGGGAGGCAGGTAAAGGGGCCAGGAGAGTGGGCTTGAGGGTGACGATTCCAGGCAGAGGGAACAGAATGGGCAAAGGCTCACTGCGGGGCAGGGAGCTCGGTGCATTTAAGGCACCGAATGAAGGCCAGTGTGGCTAAAGCCCGGGGAGCAAGGCAGAGGAGGGGCAGGTGCGGGGTCCCGAAGGCTCCGGCCAGCGCACTGATCACCATCCCACGGGCCATCTGGATTGTACAGGGACCGCAGGAAGAAGCATCCAGGCCACGTATGGCAGAGCTGGACACCGGCCTTCTCTTTTCAGGAGGTTACTTGTCCCTTTTGAAAACAGGACCCCTTTGACCTGAGACCCAGCTCTCCATACTAGCAGCCATTTTGCCTGCTGCAGCCACACTTCTGGAAGATGCCAAAATGAACCTGGGCAGGCGTTCTGTCCTCTAAGGCACATCTTGAGGGCTTTTCTCCTTTTCCAGTCTTGCATCCCTGTGTCCACACAGCAGGTGGAAGCTGCTGAGCTAAGGTATAATTGAGAACTTTCACATAGATGTGTATGTATTTTACTTTTTACAGCCAAAAAACAGCAATGAAAATTTCTGGTGAGTCACAGCTTTCTTTCTTTGGTTAGGGGAGCTGGGTATGAGGATCCAAGCGACTGCAGCTAGAGGAGCGAGGCCTCGCCAAGCTGGTGAGCTGGGAAAATGAAATCAGCAGTGAGCCAGCTTCTCCCTTCTTCTTCTTCTGGCTGGGCACCGGAAAATTCCACTTAGCAAACAGAACCCATTTCCAGGCCTGTTGAGCCCCATCCAAATGCAGATGAAGGCAAATCCACTGCCCGGGGATGCTGGTCCCTCCGGGAGGGAGGGGAGCTCCTGCAGCTGACCCTGTCCCCAAGACGCCGAGTCCCTGCCTCTGGCTTCCCGCTCGCTTCCAAGACATTCCAGGGTCTTGCACTACGCTTGCTTGGGCAGCTGCCAGCAAAGCTCAGAAAAGCATCCCTCAATTAGTTCCGGGGCCCAAAAAGTATGGTTAACTTCTTTCTACCTAAGTTGCCCCAATCAGGATTTGGAATTCCTTGTCCTTGCTGGGAGCATGAATCATTAATTCTGAAAATATTAACTGGGTGCCATGTTTTGTGCCAGACAGTGCTAAGCAAAGTGAGTCATGCTCCCTGATTCATGGAGCTTATGGTCCAGTAGGGGCCTCAGGTGACAATCAAATAAGCACATAAGTAGATAGGAAATGGCGTCGGTGATAAGAGCTGTGAGAGAGAAATGCATGGTGCCTCCTGAGTCTATAACGGAGGGGGGTGGGGGTGGGGGTTTACCTCACCCAGGGAAGGTGGAGGTGGTCCTTCTTGTCACTGAGACGTTAGCTGAGATGTTTCTCCTGGTTGAGGCCTTCCCTGCCCCCCAGCGGCTCCTGGATCTCTAGTACACCACCCCATTTTATCGTTATTACAGCACTACCATGCCTGACATCTATCCTGTTCATTTACTTTTTGTTTCTGTCTTTGACCCCTTTCCGGCTTACATCTGTCCTCTTCACCACTGTTTCTCTGGTGTCGGGCAGGTCTGGGCACACAGTCGGCTGATAGGTGAAAAGTGCCCATAAGGATGAGGTGGGACCAGAAAAATGCGTAGGTTGTACAGTGGCCTAGGGATAAGGGAGAGCATCCCCAGCAGTCGACGTGAAGGCTCTGCATGCATGGGCGCCTTCCCAAGGGCAGAGCGGATGTCCAAGGGGTGGAGACAAGGCCACAGAGGCAGCATAGACCAGGGCCTTGAGGGACAGGATGAGCATCTGGGCTGTGCGCTGCTGGACACCAGTCTTCAGTAACAGCGCACCACAGATGGGTCACTTCAATAGCAGAAATGTATTGCCTCTCAGTTTTGGAGGCTGGAAGTCTGAGATCATGGTGTCAGCAGGGTTGGTTCCTTCTAAGGGCTGTGAGAGAGACTCTGTTCCGTGTCCCCCCCTCAGCTTCTGGCGGTATGCTGGCCATCTTTGGTATTCCAGCCATCTTTGGTGATCTGTGGCACGTAGACACATCACCGCAATCTCTGCCTTCATGTTCACGTGATGTTTTCCCTGGATGTGTGTCTATGTCCAAATTCCCCTTTTTTTATATTATAGGGACACCAGTCATGTTGGATTAGGGCCCACTCTACTGACCTCAACTTTACTTGATTACCTCTGTAAAGACCCTATTTCCAAACAAGGTCACACTCTGAGGTACTGGGGGTTTAGGATTTCAACATGTGAATTTTTGGAGGACAAAATTCAACCCCTAATAGGCTACTACCCCAAGTGGATCAGGAGTCTGAGGAGAGTTTACATGGTCACTTGAGCATCTTTCCTGTGGTCCATCAGAGGAGCAAATGGACCTACGACACAGAGGATAAAGTCTAACCTCCTCCGCCAGCTTTTAAAGCCCATTTAAGGCCCAATCTGCTGCCTGCCCAGCCCTCTCCCTCATCCCCCTTTCTGCTCCAGGCAGTGGGTGAAACTCTGCGCCAGGAATGGGTTTCTTCATTTACCTACTTTTTGCCCCCCAAGGCTTCTGAGTCTATTGTACTGGGAGTTGGGGAGCATGGCTCTGCTGCTAATTGGCTGTGTGTTCTTGGGCTTGCGGCTCGACCTCTCTGAGGCTTTACTGCCTCATCCATCAAATGGATGGGTGAGTGACAGAGTGGCCAGTGAGGGCCTTTCAGACCTCTGTGACAAGAGCAACCATATATTTCAAAACCAAATGTATACATGTGATCTGACAAAGGATTTTTTTCCCAATTCCCCCACTTATTTATTTGAAAAGCCTAACAAGACGCACAAAAATGGAAACAGTGAATGGCTATTTTCTACACTTTTATGTATCTAGCTTCAAAGACAAGAAAGTGAGGCTGCTGAAACCTGGGAAGGACTCTTCCTGGGTCACATGCATCTCCACCTCACATCTGTGCATTCACTTGCTCAGAATGCCTTCCCCTCTTCACTCCACGCAGCAAAATCTACTTCAAAGGCCTTTCCTCCAGGGATCACCTGAGATCCACAGAATGTTCTGTCTGAACCACTCATTTCAATCTTCTTGTATAGTTACTTCCAGATGACATTTTTTATCTTCTCACTTAACTCACTCGTCAGTTGCCCTCCACACATGTGGGCTTGTGTCATCACTTATTCTATAAGCCCCTTGAAGGCAGGAACCACCTCTCATATTTCCCTGTATCCCTCCAGAGCCCTTGGCAGACTCTAATTCATTCACTCATTCACTCACTCTTCTAATATCCTTTGAGTATCTGCCATGTGCCAATAGGCACTGTCCAGTCCCAGGGGATTAAAAAGATGACTGGATGAACCTTGAGAAGGCTCACAATCTAGCAGTTGAACTTAAGGCAAACCAAGAATTCTTATGGCTATTGGTCAGAACACCTTTAGTTGAAGTGAAGGAAAAACTTGGTTCAGATTGGCTTAAACAAAAATGGTAGTAATGGGAGGAAGAAAAATTTTCAGGATCAAAAATTTTAATCAAAAAAATGTAAAGGAATAGGAGGTTGTTGCCCTCGGGCATGGCTGCATCCAGGGGCTCAAAGGATGTCAGCGGGACCTGGTCTCTATCATTTGGCTCTGCTTTCCTCTCTCTGTACTGGCTTCACTATCAGGCAGGCCCTCTTCAAACCAAAAGTACCCTGACTGCTAGTAATCCCAGTAAAAAGAGAGCTTTTCCCGACCTGTTCCACCAAAAATCCTGGATTGCAGGTCGCTAGATTAAAGCTCTGTGGCCAAGAGGATACAATGCTGGTCACAGGCTCACCATTGTTCAGGGATGATTCCCCAGAGGAAAATCTAGGTCTTGTTGTCAAAAGAAGAAGGGAGGAAAGCTGAGCAGGGGAGAGTAACAGACGTTTCCTATATTATGCTGTGTGAGGAAGGGGATCTCAGAGGAGTGGGGGAGGGAGCGGCTCATTCTGCCTCAGGGTGGATGGGTTATCACAGAAACATTTGCAGTGGGCTTGAAGCACACCTAAGAGTTTGCTGGATGGGAAACACAAAGACAGACATATCCTGCAGGCAGATGGAAGGCTGAGTGTGAAGCTGTGAGGTCAGACAAGACATGGATGTTCCGGGGCTGAAAAAAGTTCTTTTGGGCTCGGGCAGCAGTGATGCAGGGCATGGTGAAAAGGTGGCAGGAAGGGAGGAGCCAGACCACGAAGGACTTCGAAGGTCAAGGCTGAATGAAGGTTTTGAATGGTCCAGTGATGTGATCGCTGGGCAGGAAGGCCAGGTGGGAGGCAGAGCAGCTGTCCAGGTGAGGGGGAAGAATTTGGGGCTTTGCCTGGGAGTCACCTGGTGGCAAACAGTGGATGTGAGGCTTCAGGGCAGGGCAGCCCCTTCATGAAGCTGAGATCTGCTGACTTAGAAGCTGCTGTTGGCTGACACCAACCCTGAGACAGTCATTCCATAAGGGAAGAACTACATCCACTGGGTCACCTGCCCGAAGCAGGTTCTGCTTACGCATGCTGGGTGCTATGGAGTCACAGGCTGGGGTTCAAATACCAGTTCTGCTCCTCACCAGCTGGGTGAACTGGGAAGCTAGTCAAACCTTTTCTTTCTTTATCTGTAAAACGGGGTTGATAACGCCTACCTCACAGTGGTGCTTTAAGGATTAAATGAGGTAATTCATAAGACACTCTCAGCATCAAACCCAGTGCCTGATAATAGTAATAATCATTATTACTGGCATCACTATTATTGCCACCAGCACCTCACTTGGCTATTGGGAAAATCCATTGACTGATGTATGTAACCATACAGCCCATGGCAGGTTTGCTATAAATGTTGGTTTTCCTCCTCCCATTACTACCTTCTCCCCCAGTAAACCCTTATGTGTACTTCAAGGCCTAGTGCCAATGGTCCGGAGACGCCCCCTCCACCCTGAGGATCAGTCCTCACACCTCAAAGTGATGGCACACTGGGTCTGGTCCAGCAGCACTCCTGAGCTCCCTTTTGACTCGCTGAATGTATTCTTGGTACTGGAACAAAAATTCCTGCCTCATTAGGCAACGTCTGGCCAACCTCATCTTCTCTTTCCCTGTGAGAACTTTTGCCTTGGTTTATCCACCTGCAAAATGGGTGCATCACGTGGTACGTGATGCACCCGGCAGAGGAAGGGCGCTGACCCACAGTTCCTCCGGTCAGTTCTTTCACCAACCAGCGGGGATCCTAAGCCAGGCCCACCCTGGCTGGCCTTCAGGTCCTCTGCTTGTCAGATGGGGATGATGACACCTTCCCTGACTCCCTCAGCCCCACCAGGACTCTTAGGAGGATTTAAGCAGCTAAAGGCTGGGAAGGCACTCTGCAAAGTGTAAGGTGCTGTATAATCTTGGAAGATCATTATTGTCCTCTTTGCCTAATGGGATTGAGTCAAAACTAAACCCCTGCATATCACTGCTTGTTAATTACAACAACATCTATTTTATCTTTATTACAACTTCTATTTTCATTTTTAGAATAAAATTTAAATGATATACACGTATCTATGTGTATCAAGCATATCCAAATATAAAAAAATCACGTCCTGGTTAATATTAATACTTTGGAAGTTGCTGATTACAGTCTCTGAGGATTCCAGGAAACTGGGTGTAGGATCTGGAGAGGCCCCAGAAGGAAAAACTGGAAGGAGGATAAGGGGCTGTAGCCATTGCAAAGACCACTCAAGGGGCTGACCCTCCTGCCTTAAAATCCCTCCCAGCAGTGAAAACAAAGGTGGGGGATGAAAAGGGTGGAGATGAAAGATGTTCACTTTCCAGGAGGAGCTGGCAGGGGCCCTTGGGGTATCTCATGTTGGCTTCAGGATTTCTGCCATCCTGCATACCACCATACTTCATACCTCCCTGTTGAGTGTCTCTTTTTACTTAAATGGATTTATTTACAAAAAGGACTCTCCCTAGTCTTAGTTAAGATAAAAATTTAAAAACCAGCTTTACTTGCCCTAAATAGAAGGTTACTGGAAAAAAGTAAGTTCCAAACAGTATCACTGAATCCTAGGCAGATGCTAATACCCAAGATCTGCTGTCTGTTTGTTAAATGGAGGGTTAGAGAGGTGTTAGCAACACACTAGAACCAAACTATAACCACAAAGACTGAAAGAGAACTGAAAAGATCAGTCACTATTTATGGCACACGTGCTATCGATGATCCCTCCCTCATTCTGAGGAACACTGATCCGGTCTGACAAGCCTTCACACTACAGAAATGTGCCCCTAAAACACCCAACTGTGTTGTGTACATACCTCCATGGATTGGGCCCTCACACCTCCCAAGGCAGCCCTTTTCTTGCTGGACAGCTCTGGCTACTGAAACGTTCTCAAGGTTAAGTTAAAGTCTGCTTTTCTGAAAATGCTATCCTTGGACCTCACTTCTCTCCTTCAGCATCCCCACAAGTCTATCTCCTTCAAGTATTTGAAGAAAGTATTCAGTAGTATCTTGGTCTTTTCAGTTATTCATTCAAAAAACTTTGATAGAGCTTCTATTGTATGTCAGAGAGAGAGAGGGACTAGAAATGGTCCCTTGCCATCAAGCAGCTGGCAGACTGAGGTAGGAGAACGAGACGTATGAACTGGATCATTCCTTGATAATCTGACGCGAGCCCCAGGAGAGTGACATACAGATCACCATGGCAGGCCAGGGGAGGAGCAGTGACTGCAAACCTGGGACCTGCAGCAGGGACTTCGCAGAGGTGAGCCCTGAGCTGGCCCTGGGGAGACGAGCATGAGCTGACCAGGAGGAGAAGGAGCCCTCTGACGCCCACACGAGGAGGATGTGGTCTGGACTGATGGCTGACTCTCCGGGAACATGAAACCAGCCCAGAGAGGTGAGGGGACACACCGAGAGGCATGCAGCTAGAAGAAATTTTGCACTTCGGAGCCAGTTAAACCAAGATTAGAATCCTAGATTATCATAGTAAGTGAAGTAAGTCAGACAGAGAAAGACGAACATCATATGATATCACCCATATGTGGAATCTAATTATTTTTTAAAAAGATGCAAATGAACTCTTTTACAAAACAGAAGCAGACTTACAGACATTGAAAACAAACTTATGGTTACCAAAGGGGAAACGTCGGGGGGGAGGGTTAGTTGCATCAGGAGCTTGGGATGAATGTACACACACTACTATATATAAGATAGAGAACCAACAAGGACCTACTGTATAGCACAGGGAACTCTACCCAACATTCTGTGACAACCTACATGAGAAAATAATCTAAAAAAGAATGAATATATGTATATGTATAACTGAATCACTTTGCTGTACACCTGAAATTAACACAACGTTGTAAATCAACTATACTCCAATAAAATTAAAATATTAAAAAAAAATCCTAGTTCTGCCACTTACCTGTTCTAGCTGTGTCCCTCTGGACAAATTACTTAATTTCACAAAACCTCAATGTTTTCAACTAGAAAGACAGAGATAGTACCTGCCTCAAAGGTCACAACGTTTACCATGAAGGTTAAATGACACGATCCATGTCAAACATCTATAGGGCACCGGGCATATGGTAATATGGATGTGGGGGGAATTTGAAAGATTAAACAACCTGCGCAGCACAGACACAGAGCCACCAGGAAAGAGTCGGCTGGCAACCTGTCCTAGGAGAATACCAGCTCTGGACAGCATTACTGGAAAGCCATCACTGGTGCGATGGTAGCCATAGTAACAGCAGCAGCTATGAATGGAGATGCGATTCGCCACCTGGAGGACCTCCCCCATTATCCCCACCTCGGTCTGAGCAAATCTTTTCATTATGAATCCTTTGCACATTTTACTCACTAGAAAAGTGCTTCTATCCTTAGGATTCACCTGGAAGGCTAAGTCTAAATTATAGCATCTTTTTAGGGAAATGCTACATCTGTGGAAACAAAAAGTCTGTGATGTTTTATCCCCCCAAAGAAGCATTTTCTTGGCAATCAACTTAGCTGCTCACTGAATCCTCCCTCTCAACTGCTCCGTGAAGCTAAGAGATGCTCCAAACCTCCTGTGCAGAGAATATTAGGCATTATTCACTGACTGGCCAAGCACCTCCCAGCTCTTTCCACACTCTGACTTTCCACAGTTTAAACATATTTGAATAGAATTCCCTGTTGTTTTTTTTTCACAGCTGTCCAAATAGCAGCAACCAACACTTAAACTTCTGGAGAGAGCATTTTTAGCAGGTATATCCCCAGAAGGTCAGGGGTATCAAAAACGGAGGGAGTCAGAATTCTAAGAAGGGGGCTGTGTCACCTCCCACACGATTTGCATGTAGCGTGAACATTCCAGAGGGGAATCCAGAGTTTGTCTCAACAGAGCTTTTTAAACTGGGTCCCAAGGAGCGCTTGTTTGGTAAAAAATTAATAAACATCCTGAGAGAGGGAGAATCCTGTGGTCAAACAGCCTTCAGAAATAAGTCAACAGGCTTATTTATTGTAAAACCTCTCAGAGCCTTTCATGGGGAATCTCTAAGGGGAGGCACAGAGTGGCAGTCTTTCCCACCTCCACTCATTCTCACTCTCTTTGCCTCCTCCCGCCCGCCCCACCACCAGCCTCCACAGCTGGACAGCTCAAGGTGTTGGAGTTTCAGAAAACACTTCTTTGGAGGAAGAAGAAATCTTAGTTCCAGGAAACCTCTGGCTGCCTAGACCTACCAAATTTGTTTGCAGGACACCCCTCTACCCCCAGAGGCAGGTCTTAAGGTCCCCGTGTGCCGCCCTCCCCAGCACATTCCTGCTCAGGACAGGCTCCCAGCCTCAAAAAGGACAAGGCCAGTGCATCGGGCCCGGCTGCAGAAGGGCAGTGGATTATGGATTTTATGCTGGGGGAGAGGAGGGGTCTGGAAAGCCAGCACAACCTGAAAGTGAATTGTAAACAATTTATCACCTAGAAAGTCATCATCCTGGGCAACTCTTCAGCAGTGAATGGCCATCAGAATCCCCTGGAGGGCTTGTTAAAATACAAATTGCTGCCCACCCCCACCCCCCAGAGTTTCTCATTCAGTGGGTCTGAGGGGAGGCCAGAGCCTTTGCTCTTCTGACAAGTTCCCCCGGGATGGGGACGCTGAAGCTGCTGGTCAAGACCACACTCTAAACTAGAGCTCAACTTCTGCGTTCCCGATTCCCCAATGAAGGACTGTCCTCTCAGCAACGCTGTGCCTGTGCCAGGTACCACAACTGGCGGTACCTTTGCCTTCACCCAGATGGCCTCCCCAAGCTCCTACTGCAGCCACAAATGTCCCCTTCCCTGCCCCCAACCACCCCCAGCCCAGAGCCACGTTAATTACCACCTGACCTTCATTCATTCATTCAACAAACATTCAGTGAGGACCAACCATATGCCAAACCTGGTGCCAGGTGCTAGGGACCCCAAGTCAACAGCCACTCCCTCTTCCATCTCAGAGCTGGCAGCTCAGTCGTCAAAAGAGGGACAGACAAGGAAAAAAGGTGACTACAACACAGGGTGGCAGCTTTTGCCTTAGGCCCTTCTCAAGTCCCTTCATCTCAAGTCCATAACAGATTCTTCTCTTTTCCTCAATTCTGCCTCTGACAGATTTCCCAGCACCTGTCCACTCTCTGTCAGCTCTGCTATCACCCAGGCCCTCGTCACCCCTGCCTGGAGAGCTATACTCCCATCACCCTGCTAGTCTGCTCAGCTCCACTCTTGCCCCCTCCAATCCAGGGTGATCTTTCAAAAATGGAAATCAGATCATGCTACTCCTACTGAGGATGGCTACGGCTCTCCTCACCACCAGTTCCAGCCCCACTGGCCTCTCTTCCCCTCACACTGTCCCCACGGCTGCTCCTTCTCACCCCTCGGGTCTCTGCTTAAATGCCACTTCCTCCAGAAGCCTTCCCTGGCTGCCGTTTTAGCTCAGTGCGGAGGATTCAAGAGGGCTGCGAATCCTTTGACAGTCCTCCAGTGAGAGGAAGGCTTTATTTTCCCTCCCTTGAGCTACAACTGAGACCACTCTGATCAAGAGAATCTCGGCAGGGGCTGGAGGTGGGGTCCAAGAAGACTGCGGATTGCCCTCCTGCCACCTAGGTGCCCTGAGCTCCCACGACTGAAGTGAGGCCCTGGCCCCATGTGGAGAGGGAGGCAGCCCAGCTGAGCCCAGCCTTACAGCTGTCTTCACCAAAGTGCCAGGGAATGTGGGGGAAGCTGTCTTAGACCCTCCAACCCAGACCCTAGCAATTGTTCCATCCCGGCAATCATTGGATTCGTTTATTTGTTTTCTATGTTTGATTTGCATCTCTCTCCTCCACTAGGTGGTAAATTCCACCACAGCAGGAACCAAGTCTGTCTTGTTTGCCACTGTAAGCCAGGGCCAGGCACGTGGTAGGTGCTCGATAAATACCTACTGAATAAGCGAATCAACAAGTGCAGAATATTGTGGGCACACACAGGAAGGCACCTGGTCAGACTCAAGGAAGCTTTGCAGAGGAAGTGACATCTAAACGCTGAGACCTAAAGAGCAAGCAGGTGGCAGGGTTCAAAGAACAGGGCCTCGGGGACTGGGTGCCTGCCCCAAGCACACCACTTATGGACATCCCCCACGCCACGTGCGAGAGAGAGAGAGAGAGAGAGAGAGAGAGAGAGAGGGGAGGGGCAGTGTCTCATTAAACTGTGTCTTCATCATGAAGCACGGTCTAAGAAAATAAGGTCCTCAATATACACATTTCAAATATGATGGCCCACATGGCTTTTTGGAGAGAGATGCCTGAGCTGGAAGCCAGGAGCCCTGGGTTTTCTCACTCAACAGCTCACGATGTGTCCTTTGTAAAATCCCACTCAGCTTGCCTGGCACTCAGCTGGCTTGAGATAAAACCACTGGCTCCCTCTCTGCATCCCTGGGTTATCATCAGGATTGTAAGAGAGCAAAGACGTCAGAGTGCTTTGAAAAAAGTGTTAGAATAGAAATACGTGATGGTAGAAAAGACACATGTGATGATGTTTTACTCTGAATGTTCAACCTGCCCCAGGTAAACCGTCAGGGCCACCAGCTGAGCCTTTCTTTGAATCAGGTGCCACATGGAACTCAGTCTGGGTTAGTCTAGCCCAGACTCCTCCTGGGTACCTCCTGGGCAGCTGTAAATTTTTCAGCTGCCCAGGTGGAGAGGGAGCAGCTTGAGCCGTAGAGAGACGGAGCCCATGGAGCAAAAGGAGGAGCAATGGACTTGGAGTCAAAAGATGTGAGTTCCTGTTATGGACTGAATCTTTGTGTTGCCCCAGAAGTCATATGTTGACACCCTACTCCCTATGTGATGGTGTTGGGACATGGGGCCTTTGGCAGGAAATTAGGATTAGATAAGGGCGAGAGGAAGGGAGCCCTCAGTATGGGATTAGTGCCCTTGTAAGAGTCTCTAGAGCTTGCTTCCTCTCTCTGTTCCTCTCACTGTGGGAGGACACAAGGAGAATCAGGTGTCCGCAAGCCACAGGAGGGCATTCACCAGAACCTCACCACGTCGGCACCCTGATCTCAGGCTTCCAGCCTCCAGAAGTGTGAGGAAAAACATGTCTGTTTACAAGCCACCCAGTCCGTGGTACTTTGTTATAGAAGCCCAAGTGGACTAAGGCAGTGCCCATCCCAGTTTTGCCACTAATTTGCTGTGAGATCTCGGGCAAATTAATTCCCTCTCTGAACCAAATCTCTCAGCCATAGTGAACTTCATAGACCAAGTAAATCCCCTCCCTCCCTTTCTTCCTCCCTTCCTCCTGCTCACTCACAAAGGCCCCACCTCTGCCCCAAGGGGGCCCAGTGTAGTAGGAATAAAATGACCAGACCCATACCCTGAGAGGGTACCTGGCAGATAGGTGGACTCTCTTAATAAAGGATCTACAAGACAGCAGGACAAGGCTTCTCTGGACAGCCAGGACAGAGCACAGCACAGACCCTGTGCACTGAGCTCCAAAGAAGAGGCAGCCAGAGGTCAGGCTGGTTGGCCCTGGGGTCAAAGGACAAGTCCAGGCATCCCCTGGAGACTCCTGCTTCCAAAAGCCATCGGGGGCAATGCCAAAGCATTAGCCTCATGCAGAGGGCCTGCAGCAGCTGCACTGGCCAGGGCCACACCCTAATTAGACATTTTCAGAGTGTGTCCAGCGGCCTGCTTGGCTGGACTGCCAGCTGGGGCTCCTGTTCTGTCTGGTGGCCTCGGTTAATGAAGCCATGAGGGGCTGACTGAGCTCATTACAGGCAATGCAAGGGAAGAGGGGATGCCCGTCCATGCTCCCCCAGTGCCCCGCCTCCCTCCTCTCCACCATGTTCACACCGAGAACGGGAAGAGAGCTGATTTCAAACCAAGAGGAAGGAGAGGGGCAGGAGCTGAGCTCCAGCCGGATCACACAGCCTGGATGGCTCCCATGACAGCGCAGCCAGAGACGTGGGTTTCTGCAGTGTGTCTGTGGTTTTAGGGGAGCGTTCAGAGTCCATGGCTGTTCTCAGACCACACGCAGGCCCTTTCTTATCACAGGCCAAGGAGGCAGAACGAGAGCAAAGGTTCAAATCTGTCACTTTACAATAATTGGCCCACAGACATGTTTGTACAAGGCACTCAGTCAGAGCTTCGCTGTCCTCATCTCTAAGATGGGGTAGTAATACCCATCCAGCTCAGAGTAAGTACTCAGTTAATGTGCTCAATAAATCATCACTGTTGTTTTTATTATCAAAAGACAGGCAAGGGGCTTCCCTGGTGGCGCAGTGGTTGAGAGTCCGCCTGCCGATTCAGGGGACACGAGTTCATGCCCCGGTCCGGGAAGATCCCACATGCCGCAGAGCGGCTGGGCCCGTGAGCCATGGCCGCTGAGCCTGCGCGTCCGGAGCCTGTGCTCCGCAACGGGAGAGGCCACAACAGTGAGAGGCCCGCGTACCGCAA